>NW_027526407.1:203320288-203391915 GCF_048455015.1 Haemaphysalis longicornis | reverse complement strand
TCATGGGTTTCCATTCTCCGTTATGCATTGCTTTGTCTGACACGTAGCCGCTCCCGCCGAAGCGGCCGAAACTCGGTTCGGTTGGAAACTCGACATTCGCTCCATTAGTACAAGCAGAGTCCTTCATTGATTTACTAGTCACGAAACTGCTCCGTAACTGAACGGGAGAGCTCCATATGCTGCGTTTGGTCGCCACGCGGTGGCTTCACCATCTGACTAAGGTCACTCCTCGGGCGGCGTTGCGCTGGCTCCAACGACGGAGATGTGGCGAGTTGTGTTCGTTTCGTGTAGGAAAAACATTTATCCTGCATCTGGCGCTATTGTGATTCGACATAAGCAGTGCAACGGCAATGCCGAACAAATGTTGTGGCCCGAAATGTCGTTCCGGGTAGAAGGCTACAACAGAAAAGTTTTCTTGTTCTGTTAACCTAGCAACGGAGAGCTGGCTGAGAATTGCAAGCGCGCCATTCCAGGGCAAGAAATGGGAGATTTCAGCTTCGATTCTAAGTATGCGAGAGTGTGTGGGAAGGCTATGTGTGTGAGAACGAAAACAACAATGTGCATTTTAAGAGCTTTTTGGACCTACAAGTGTGCAAGGCTAACATAAAGACGGATTTTTTTTCAGATCAGTGAGATAGTAGCTGTGCTTCATTACCTGCTTGCAAACGTGTATTACGTTGCGCTCAGGCTCGCATGTAAGAAAAAAGCTGTATAATGTCCTTGTTCTTATACTTTTCATATTACCACGAACTATCGCTTAGGAGTCGTCTTGCCGGTATTTCAACCACACGCACCCGCTTCCGGCTTTCTTATGCGGTGTTTCAACTAAAGCGCCCGTTTGCCCTTTTGTTGTACTTCGCGTCAGGCCGTATTGTTTATATGGAAAGGGTGCCACCTTGTCACTAACTTGATTTGTTGTTTCTTCGACAACGTTCTCGATCCAGTTTCCATGAATCCTTTTTGGTAATGTTCCGACAAGAATGCACGCGTAGCAAACGCCGCGTAACTCAACTAATCGACGTTCATTTGTGCACTTCACGCTGCGGACTGCTTTTTCGACGTTTGTGTCGTCGTGTCTTTTGTAGACAAGGAGGTCGCTTTATTAAACTTCGCTCAGTAGAACGTTGCGTCGTCCTTGGCTACATGGTAATATTCTGTTTCCTCCGTGTGCAGCGCATGACAGCGCAAAACATAATTTTTGTGTGCTGGACCACACTCTTTTATCTACCTTCATATTATTGATTTTTTGTAGGGTGTGATGAAATAAGTTTTATTCTTCTTTTCCTGCTTCCTTCTTTCCAAGGTTTGAAAAGCGTGCCAGCGGAAAGACTCGCGGTGCAATATATATCCCTTTTTTTGTTGATCATTTGCACTTCTGCAGCGTTTCTATCTGTTCTCAAGTATGTACCAACTCTATACAAACGACAATATCATTGGGCTATCTCTTCGAGCGTTACGCGTAATGCCGAGCAATCAATAGATTCAATAATAGCATAGTCTGAACGACGCGTATTTGGTTCTTTTCAGTTTTTTTATTTTATTATCGATAAGCCCGCAGCAGTGTTTAACTACGGAACTACCGTATGTATACTGTTTAGAACTTTTGCTAAAGGAAAAGAAGCAATAGAGATTTAAAAATTCGTATACACGGCGCCGCAGCGCTTGGGCCCGAGGATGCTGAAGCAGTTGGGTTTCGCAGCCGAAGACTAGGGCAATTTATTTTGAAAAATAAAACCCCATTGAACGCAGGTGGATTGCAAAATGATTGGACGATTCATCGCTAACCATTATAAAAAACGCTTATTCATGACGCAGAGACCAAAAGCACATGGCGTTTGCAAGTCAAGAGCTGGCAAACATGCTGCACGCACGGCGGCTGGATGCCCTTAGTGCGGCGGTGGTGACAGTAGTGGCACCCGTGCTGCCTATATGAAACCAGCGCCGACGTTTCGTGACAAGTAAAGCATCGAAGCACTCTGCTACATGCTATGCCGCATGGGAAGGGACCATCACCAGTCGCTTCCCATGCAACCGGTGATGGTGAAATGAAATGTAAGCATGTGGGAGGAGCAGTGCCTGCGAGCGACCATGAGTACTTATTTACACAAGTAAAAACTCACGATACAAACACGTCAGTTGGTGCTAAGGAAAGTGCGGTTCCCGCTTTTGTTCTCGCAGCAGAAGTACGTAAGTTAATACCGCCCAGACTTCTTGACTAAGCGAGACGTTTGCGGCAGCGAAAGTCGTAGCAGACGGTCGGTTACGAAAAAAGAATAAAACACCGCGAAGACTCGGTTCTGGTTTTCACACGTGCGCAGATTAAAGCTTGCCGAGCTTTTAGAATAATGTATTTTTTGAAATAATTTCAAAATACAAATGTTTATTCAGTTTCTTCTAAAATTTCACATTTTTGCCTAACATCAGCAAAACAGTAGCCTTAGCCATTCTGGCAGACTCTGGTGAAAATAACTGACTGTTTATTTCCTCAGGTTTAAAACAGACTGTTTTATTTCATAAATATAAAATTACACACTCTGCGTTTTCAAGGCATGGTTTTTGAATTTACGGCCACAGACACATTCCAATCCAAGCCAATGATGAAACTGAGGCGAGCGCACGGTACAATGGCTTCCAGGACGACTAAAACAGCCTTCATGTGAGCCACATAGACGCAGCGCCAGATTCCTGTATAGTGTATACGGTAAGAAACGCTATGATGTGTAGTGGAGGGCTGATGCAGTTTCCTGGCCCATCCGCCGAACCGATCGCGTAGCACTTCCGCAAGAGAAGGTGCCACATCCAGCCAGAGCAGAGTAAAAGACTTCAGAAAAAAAGTGCCCGAAGACGGTGCATCTCACGGTGTAGGCCTATGGACTGACAGCGGCTCTGCCGTCCGAGCTGCCACCCGGCTGCCATTGGGAGGACGGCCACCCATTGCCGTGTAGGCCGCACGATCCTCCTTGACACTTCCGGGAGAAGCCGGTGTCCGGCCGTCGAGTGAGAGATGTGTCGGTGGTGCAAAGCTCGGGTAGCGAGGCCAGTTTTGCCGAACGCCTAAGCTAGTTATAGGCCTGCCACATTCTTTGCATTGGGACCATCATGCCGGTCGGAGCTTCTCTCGGCACCGAGCTTAGCAGCCCCGCGAAGAGAACTGCGTGCCACTGGTCTATCGTCTCGCTAGATGCTATAAGTCGACAGGCCACTGGGGTGGTCCCCACCATACCAGGTCCACCAATCTAAAGCAGGGCCAACCTCCTATTAGTTCTCTCTGTATTATGTGAATAGTCTTTTCCCGCTTGCCGGTCCTGAACGTTTATATTTTCAGTGAATACAACGATTGCGTTTGCTGAAAAGCAGTGTCGCTAGTTATTGCTGTACGCACAATACCGCCTATTCCTTCAAAGCAAACGTATCGGAGGACGCGACGCCGGCAAAATTTGCGGAGCCAGATTACGGCTGCGGCAACGTTTCTCCAGTGAGTCATAAAAGAGCCATTCTCTTTTCTCTTGTAATCACTGAATGCAGAACTCTCCAGCTTGGCGGCCGACTGTTCTCTCATTTTTCTCTGCCTTGCTCTATATTGAGGACTCCCTGATTGTTCGAAGTGTGAAGGAAGTGATGGAATATTAGCAGCACGTGAGCCCTACAAACGTAAGCGCCTTTTTAATAGACATGAAGGACATTTACTTTTGTGCTCATGCAGCGCATATAGAGGTAGTAGAAAGCGGCATCGAATGGTAAGCCGGGATTGCTTCCAAAGCGCTACGGAGGCATCTACAGCAAAATTTCTACAAAATATAAAGTTTTGCAATAAATGCTGGTTGTAATGACTTTACCAGGATACCTGATCTTAACGAACATCACCCTGCGACCTCGCATAACATCACGTAGTCATTCCGTATCTTCCCCGGTGCCGAGCCACCTGTTGCGTGTCTGCTGCGATAAGGAACTTGCAGCAAACATCGCCATCAGTCATTTTTTACAGGTCTATTAAGGGGATAGTTTTTTTGTATTCTTCGAGCCCTCCTCACCTTCCGACAGTCTGGGAAAAGATCAGTGTGTTTTCACCAATTGTGTACTTCACATTGATGACTGTAGAGCCATGGGCGAGGTCCTCATGGTTCTGCCCCTGCAGGTAACTTTGCATACTGGGAATGTGGGTTCGAAATATTCCCCTCTCTCCAACAAGAGCCTTTTCGCATTGACGTGGCGCCATCCAAACTTTTGCAGAGAGGCATTGCCACCTCGGCGCTCAAAAACGTTCTTGCTCGGTCCTGTTCGCACTAAATGTAGTCTACCTTTAACAGTTCGGTTAAAGCACTGCCACGCCAGGAGTCATCACACCCATGTCTTCCAAATTGTGCGTAGTTCTTCCGAAATAAGGAATTACGCGTTACGCGGTCAGGAAACAACGAAACTACGTTAAGGGAATAAATGGGTCCTTGACAGCCATCTTGTACAATAATAGTGTTTCTCACTTATAGAAAACGACTGCATCTACGCGTGCTTCCTCTTTATTTTTAGTGCCCCGAAACAAAGTGCGTAGTGCAGGAGAGTAAACAGGGAAGGAACCACGATAATATCTTGCTCAAAGGGACAAGAAGAGCAAATGACAGGATGTATGTCGGTGTTGTCGCTGGGATTGCGTT
Source organism: Haemaphysalis longicornis (assembly GCF_048455015.1). NCBI lineage: Eukaryota > Metazoa > Arthropoda > Arachnida > Ixodida > Ixodidae > Haemaphysalis > Haemaphysalis longicornis. Next base: position 203,387,266 of record NW_027526407.1, on the reverse strand, counting down.
GTCCGGCGGAAAGCCTTCTACAGGCCAAACAGGCCGTCGCTTCAGCGACTGGCTGAGGGAAACACATGCACATACAAAAATGGAACAAGCAGTCATGTCGCCCTTCAACTTGTACAGTAGGGTGCACTCAACTTTGAGCAGGCAAGTGTTCTCCAAAGCACAAGGAGCCGTGCACAAAAGTGAGAGGGAGGGGGAGATAGAGAGAGAATAATTTATTTTGGATACACTTTCAAGGGAGGATATTAGTTCTTTTCCTCGGGTATGTCAAGAACACTGTAGATCTTCTTGCTCCATGGACCAGGAAACTGGAGATTTGTGCTGAACTGCGCGATCTATCAACAAATTGCTCCTGTAATTCCGGCCGAAAAAGAAACCTTTGGCTCCTTGTATTCATCTTGACGAACAGCGATATGAAAGAAGTGAACAGTAGAAGCGCTGACTTTCAACTCGAATAATGAAAAATAAGTCGTAACTACTTATACATACACCGAATACCCCCCTTCCACATGCCCACACCAGCCAATGACATACTAACCCCAGCAAAACACTCCACTGTTGGCAACGCATCTCTCTTAACGCTACAACACAGTTAACTTCGCGATGTCCTTTTCCCCGGGGGTTCTCCTCCAAGCCGCAGCAGCGGTGATGATCTGACCCCGAGTATCCTCAACCGACAAACTCAGCCAGCCTCCGATACAAAGATGGACATTTATTTACAGCCAAGCGGGTGGCTAAGAAACACTGCTCGAATGGAGCCTGAATACGATGCCCGAAGTGCTCCGGCGCCCAGACCGCGTCTGTCTCAGACAGATGGGGTCTGTCTCAGACCGACCTTGTCTCACACAGACTGTGTGGGAGATGGAGTGGAGAAGTGTGTTGCGGCAGGAGGAAGAGAAGATGAAGACACACAGACTGTGGGTCTTCATCTTCCCCTCCTGCTGCCGCTGAGGAGCGGGGGAAGGGGCAAAGCAAGTCCTCTTCGTCGGGGTCCATCCCCATGTGGTGGCCGTTAGGACATCCGGTGCGAGCAGTCGCGACCTTTCTCGGAATGCGCGGCGTTTCCTAACGCCGCGAGACACGTTATTTCCATTACCGTGCCAGTTAGTGCGTCGAAAGGCCCGAAACCTCCACCACCACTGTGAAACATAACTTCAGGAATGTTTCAGACACCAAACACACACACCTTTCGCGCGTGCTCCATCGTTCCTTCAATTGGCGACCCAATAATCAGCATGACCACTGCCTTATAACCCTGGTTGCAGGTCACCATGACAAAAATAGCCACTGCTCTCTAGTTCACTCAGAGCGAGCGGCCGTTAAAAGGCCGTACATCCTTACCATGCGGCGCACATAGTCGCACAGTATCAGGGGCCCTCTCATCGTCGCTCGAGAAGGGACCACTGCTGTATCGTCACCATGTCTTGCAGCCACGTTGCACAGAGCTAAGCTGATTGACTCGTTTGCCCCTTTCTGGGCGAACCATCTGGTTCGGCAGATTCTGAGCTCAGGATGCCGTTCTCCACTGACTGCGAAACGTTGGTCAGCGTAAGCAGCAGAGGGCTGCTTAGCGGCCACATCAAAGCTGACATGCAATGCTGGAGAGGCTATCTCTTAAGCCACTTCTACAGTCCTACCTGCAACTTAATAGGTCTGCATAACATAAATGGCCGCACGCTGATTTAAACTTTCCTCTCTCAATTCGCTGCACCTTCCCATTACAATCACATTTTCACAGCTCGACATTTGGGTATCTCCAGAAGCACAAGATGCACTTTGCGCGACACCAACTGCATCCGCTTCCTCGCACGATTCCCGTGCTGCTGCATCCTGCAAAGCAACTGGCCGCTCACTCACGCTCCCGGAATGTGCTCCATCTCCGCATGCTGCGACGACGGGCTCACGCGAAACTGAAGCCAGCCTCAGCCCCTTCAGTACTGCTGCTGTAATAACTTCATAGTTCTTTCGCTGCTCCCCCAGAGTCGAGCTAGGCACACTCGAGCTCTCACACTCAAGCAGTGAAGACTTACTGCTGCTCGCCATTTTGACGGAAGATAGTAGGAGTCTAGCCTGGCCTCATCACCAGCGAACCAATCAAGCACAAGTGCTTCCTGGGATGGCATTTCTGCGAGCATCCCCTTGCAGCATGCTCATTCAATTAAATATACTATCGCTCTCGCTGCACCCTTGTGCTGGCTGCCTGATCGGTGAGGCGGTGGCGTTGTTACCGCTTCTCAAACACTCACTCCTTAGACGTTCCGATGCTAACTCCGCATCAGCGATCTTCAGTTTCGCCTGCAGTAGGGCCATCTTGTCAGGGAATGACATGGCCGACGTAATCTTGACGCTTGCTGCCTTATCAGCCCTCACTCTCAGCTTCATCTCGCCATACCTAGAAAACCGCCCCCATCATCTCAGGGCTGCTCCTAAAGTATACCCTACATGTCATGGTTAGCCACACCAAGGATCAAGTGAGGCACTTACCTGCACAGTTTGGTGCTTGTTGTGATAGCCTGGATCTGTCGAGGGGGTGATCCATATTCACGCGGCGCCGGCCGCGTTCTCTTTCTCGGGGCTACAGGGGTGATCTGGCTCGTTCGACTTAGGCGTCCGGACGCGGCAATAGACGTCGCCGCCTTCTGGCGTGGCCAGCTTGCTCACTGCTCCCCCCGGTCCAGTTTAGCAGGCTGCTGCTGCATCCACTGACCGCTAGTAAATCTGCGTTTCTGCCGCTTAACAGGCCACAGAGATTGCCCCGATCTCCGCTGAGAAGTCCGTCGGGCGCCGATCGAGCCACTTCTCCACCTGGCTGGCGAGCTCACTGCTCTCACCGATCTCGTTCAGCAGACCGCGATTCCTCCGCGTGCTTCGTCCGTCGAGGTGCTCGCCTCGCCCGCAGGCGAGCTGAGTCCTCGCTGTTGAAGATCGTGCCGACTGCGCCAGTTACCTTCGCGATGTTTTTTCCACGGGGGTGCTCCGCCAAGCCGCAGCAGTGGTGATAATCTCACCCTGGGTGTCCTCAACCGACAAACAAAGCCAGCCCCGGATACAATATTGTACATTTATTTCCAGCCAAGCGGGTGGCTAAGAAACAGTGCTCGAGTGGAGTCCGAAGACTACGGCCCGAGAGCTCCGGCGCCCAGACCTCGTCTGTCTCTCTTCATTGTCCCCTCCTCCTGCCCCCGAGGAACGGGGGAAGAGGAAAAATCAAGTCCTCTTGGTCGGTGTTCATCCCCATGTGGTGGCCGTTAGGACATCCGGTGCAAGAAGGCGCGTCCTTTCTCGGAATGCGCGGCGTTTGAAAGCGCCGCGGGACACGTTCTTTCCATTTCCACTGCTCTTCCCAGCGCACGCCAGCTAGTGCGTCGAAACGCCCGACAAACACCTTATCACAACGACCTCTCCAAATAAACAATTTTTTTGCGTGGAGGACAAATGATGATTCACTGCTACAATGTCTTCCTCATTTTCTGATACAGTATGATTGCAGCAACTCTTTAGTACGCCTGTCTTTGTGCTTGTACCGGATATCAGTCGCGCAGAAAGGCGGATAGCAACGGTGCTCACACGTGCGACAATGCTCGGCATACGTGTGTACTCATCTTTTTAGGCGTGTTGTTATGCTCCATTAAGCGAACTTGTCTAACGTACATACTTTTCTGCAAGATAAACGAATATTGTAAACAAAAGCCACACGGCACGGTACCAAGGCTGATACATGATTTATTTTACACGCACTTTTGTTCTTTCCTAGCTGATCTCCAGCACTCCGCTGGACGACCAGACCAACGCTGTTTAATTTCACCTGGGCAAAAACACTACTTCCACGCCTAACTGTGCTGCCACCTTTTTCAGCCCGCGCGACCTCGTATGTACGCAGGGCAGCACAGCAAACTTTTTACTCGTTTTCCTTGGGGTCCAAGCCTCACTAGCACCTCCCTACTTTTTTAGCAGTCTGACCAGTTTTTCTATCGTCACCCTGAGTGTGGTGCCACGAAAACCTGCCTCTTTAAGCCTAGAACCCTGACCATGTAAATACTCACATACTGAATCAGAACAGGAGAGCGTCAAGTACGCCCGCAAGCAAGATAAGGCTATCCCTTTCTTTATCAGTGTTGAGTGTCCGTAATTATAAATCAGGAGTGCGTTTTTTACCTTGGCTGATAAAGGAAACACACGTTGTCTGACTCAAAGCGAAGTCCTAATCAAGAAACTGGAGTTCATCATTGCTAGGTAATTCCTAGTGAACTGCAGTCCCCTGGGTTTTCAACGAAAACCTTTAACACGTCCATACCACGTTGACTAACCATTGTTCCAGGGAGAAATACCAAATATTCATCAACCAAACGAAAGCCTACGTCAACCACCCTGCTCACGGCACTTTGAACCGCTCTGTCTAAGCGGCAAGGAAAATGTAACTTAAGACAGGAGCGATCTTTGAACCAATACAAACACCGTTACGCTGAACAAGTTTATCTCCCCAGGCTAATTCCATGGCCTTCAAGTACATCGGCAAGAGTTCTAAAAAAGATTCAACTGAAACCCTGGAGTCATTCCTAAACCGAACTTCATCATTATCTGCCTGTATACATGACTTCACTACTTCAAGCAACCTAATATGCGGTAAGGAGTAAGAAAGATCGACCGCATCAACGCTAATATCCTTGAAACCTCCCAAAGTTCGTTCCTTAAGAAAACGGGCAATTACCTCTGAGGTGAGCACCAAAAAAAGTTCGCGAAAACACAGGAACGACAAGTGCTTTCAAAGGAAGGAGGCCACAGCTTCCTGCCAACTCCCAGCCTTGGCGACAATAGTGCAGAACGGTACTCCTGTTTTGGGGGCTTTTGTGGGAAAAAAAGGCTTCAAGTAGCAACCTTTTTTCTTTTTTCCCTTTACAGCTAGTGACACCAATTTTAAGCTGTCAAGCTAGGCCAAGGCTTTCTTCTCTACTTTTACCGCCTTCTATGATACTGGAACAAAATTCTTATCTAGCGCGTCTCTAGCCTTATGTGGAAACAATTCACGAGGAATCACTACGAAACAGCCTTCCTTGTCAGAGACAACAACCATTAAATTCTCAGCCACAAGGTCCTCCACTACGCCACGCAAACTTGAGAGCATACAATGCGTACCTACAGTCCTGGCCAGCATGTCCACACACTCAGTTGTGCACCTAGGTTGCTTCTCTTCAGATGCCTGTACGGAGATGCGTCTCGCTGCAGCCAATTTTTCAATGGTTGTCAACCGAGGTCCGGACCCAAATTTGGGCCCAACGGACAACAGTTCTCTTGGAAGTCCGCACGTGACACTCCACCCGCCGTCCGGACGTCCAGAGGCCTGCTGGGAAAGAAAAAAAAATTGCGTGTGAAGAAAATCATGTATAACCCCTTCGTACCATGCTGTTTGGCTGTTTACAAGATCAGTTTGCCCTGCGGAAAAGTGTACGTAGTTCAGACATGTCGCTACGTACACGTTCGGTTAATGACGCATCGCAACACGCTTAAAAATGATGAGTACACACGTCTGGCCGAGCATTGTCACACGTGCGAGCCCCGTTACTATCCGCTTTTCCGCGAGACTGATATTCTTTACAAGCACAAAGACAGGCGTACTAGAGAGTTCCTGGAATCATACTACATCAGAAAATGGGGGACTGATTGTATTAGCGAATCCTCAGTTGTCCTGCACAAAAAACAATTTCTTTATTTGGAGCGGTCGTTGCGATAAGGTGTTTTAGTGTAAAGAAGGGTGCGTTGTCAACAGTGAAGTGTTTTGGTCGTGTTAGTATGTCATTGGCTGGTGTGGGCATGTGGCGTGGGAGAGGATGATTCTCGGTTACGGCGTAGTTACGACGTCTTTTCTATTCAATCGAGTTGAAAGTCAGCGCCTGTCCTGTTCACTTCTTTCTCATTTGTGCCGCTGTTAGTTCGCGCTGTTCCCAAACCTGCAAGTACACGAACTAGCCCAACTCGCCATCCTTGTATTCATCTAATATTTCTTGCACGTCCTCATCCCCTATGTATGCATATATAGAGGGCAGGAGGTTGTCGTGCTGTCATTTGACACATTGTAATTTCTGTTCGGCCTGGCAGGCCAAGAGGGAATGAGCCAGATCTGCCCTGGCCTCTGCACCTATTAAAATGTGTGTCCTACATCCCGGGGTAGCCCCAGCCCTATAACGACGGATTTGGATACCTGCTGGAATGAAGGGGTCCCAATGCCAGCACAGCATCCTTTAAAATGTTTCGTCTGCACGTGGCTGTTCCACCCTGCGCTTCTGCAATGGTCTAATCTATATGCATTACTAGACTTCCTCTGGGGAATACCAAAGGCCGGAAGACATGTCACCTCCTTTATGACCGTTCCGTGATCCGTCCTATGAAGTCGGCAACGTTAGCAATCGGCGTCCGTCCTTTTGGATAGGAAATATATGCCTGGCCTTCGCAGCTGTAAAGTCAATTTGTTATACTTCGAGCCACTTCGTGAGCGCGGGTGTTTCCCGTGAGGCACCAGTGTGCTGGAGCGTACACCAATGTAGCGAATTTCCTGTTCAGTCGTATAATTGTGGTCCTGGAGAGAAATACGAGTGCACTTGTATTTTCAAGTGACACGTTGTCCTTCATGAAGAGCCGAATTGTTGTCTTGGAGTCACTGGCAACCACGACAACTATTGTTTAGTTCCTTCTATCTTTCTCCTCTACCAACTGTACTGGATCGCGTGTGGTTGTATAGAGAGATGAGTGATGGCTGTGCTTCACCCCCGAGACGCTCGTCGGCGACTTTAGCTCTTACTGTCACCTTTTAGCCCCCTGGGGGTCGTGGCGCTGGCAGATCTGGAGGGAACCAGTTTCCTCATAATACTTTGCCGCCGTAGCCATGGGGCCCTATCTTCCCTGCGCCGTTCTCTGATAGTTAGCAGCGTCCACATAGTAGACTCTGTATCGCTTCGGGTTCTTGGTTGCGATAAATTATGTGCCTTTTTATAGGTGCCGCTCTGGCCGTTCTTTTCGCAAGACCTTCCGAGTGTGCTTGTCCCTGTAACATGGGCGACCGTGAAGATTTCAATCATTTTCATGTGTAGATTGTAGGTCTCCCAAACCTCCAGATTTACTGGATGATCATGACACATCGTAGGTCTGTCCACTTGAGCTGTCTCGACTCATCGATTGAATGTAGCAACACCCCCAGCGCAAAAAGGTCGGGTAGTGTTGTAAGTGGTATGGCCAACGCCTGTTTGTAGGCACCCTTGATTATCCTATATACTTTGTCTCTCGATTTTGTGAATATTCACGTAAGGCAGCACGTACACCACCCGACTCCCCATAAAAACTAGTACAAACCTAGAAAGACTGGCGTCGTATATTAGCCCATGCCGGTAGGGCATGCGGGAAAAGGAATTTGGTGTTCTGTTGTACGCCACAACTTAGTGCCTTGATCGTGTTCATCTTGCACCTGTCCGCATGAATCCTGAGTCCCAGCATTTTGATCCTGTTTACAACGGAAAGCTCCAGTGTCCAAACAGGACCCTGCTGGCTTGGCACTTTCTCTGTCGTTTCTCATTCTGCGGGAATGTTAATTATTCTCTGGGACTGTCTTATTCTCCTGGCACTTTAAAAGAAGCAGGAAGAAGGCTCGGCCTGCGATAGCTGGGTAACCTAATGGATGGGTTTTGTTATCCGCACTGTTCCGACTACAGTGTCAGCGGGATTGCGAACCCACTGGACGACCACGAAAATCATCCCCCTGCGACAAATGTTGCGCACAGCGCTACCGCACCGCGTTCATTCTCAAGCAGCGTAAGTGGCAAAAGCAAAACACCGCTCGTCTGTCTTCGCAATGACTTCGACGGGACTGCTCTACGATGCAGGCCCACTGTTCGGCAGGATCAGCAGAGTGGCAAAAGGACATCGGAGGGAATATCCGGGGTGAGCTGAGCAGTGATGACCTCCCTTACGGTAATTCAAAGTTACACATCTATATACACCCTTCCCACACATTAACCGGTATCGCAAACACCGAATTACCTGACATACGAGCCAGCAACGATAATGTCTAAGGTGAAAACAAGAAGCTCTTGGCAAAACTAGCCCACCTAAAATATAGCACAACCACTACATCGACATCGGTCCAGGCACCCCCAGTCAGACCCACATTTATTACAGCTGGCTATTTCTCCCTGAAAAACCAACGATGAACCGATGACAACACGTGCCGTCAGCAACAAGTAGTAAATGACGACATCCGATAGTTGTAAAACAAGCTGGAATAAAAGAGGACCAGCAATTAGAAAAGCTGAGCAACATGGTAATTACCATTGCTGGAGCTCTCGTCAAGTTGAAAAAGACGATTGGCGGGAACGTCATCACAACCATTATAATCATCACCAGCCTATCTCCACGCACGGCACGGCCACGGCTTCTCCCACTAATCTCAAAATATTATAGTAATATGCTAATAGCGACTAATTTGTTCCCAAAAACGTCTTCATGTTATCTGCCCCTCTAACGTTCTTCTGACCCCACCACGCTTACCTTCTTTAGGGATCAATTCTGTTACCCTTAATTGGCAAGGGTTTCCTTGTCTTCCCCTTACATACACTGCCCACGTACATTCCGTCCTAAGTTCCACTAATACGTCCTTAGCACGCGTTTGTGCTCTGACCCACTCCGCTCTCTTCTTGTCACCTATCACCTTCCGTTCCATTGCTCGCTGAGTCGTCCTCAATTTGACTTGAGCCTTTTTAGTGAGCCTCCGAGTTTATGCCCCGAATTTCGGTACCGGTACGATGCAGCTGTCATACACTTTCTTCTGCAGGGGCAATGGTAGGCTGCCATTCATTATCTGAGAACGCCTGCCGAATGCAATCCACCCAATTCTCATTATTCTAATTATCTCTCCCTCATAGATTGAATCCGGGATCACAACTTGGTTTAAGTCGATATATTCGCTTACCACTTTCACTGCCTCGCCACCATCTGAAATCGTTGTGCTCTCCCGAGGTCATTGATGATTAGTTCAGTTTTGTTTCATATGAATTTTCGAGCCTACAAATCTACTCTGTTGGTCCAGTGCGGTAAGTGTGCTTTGCAATTCGTCCCCCGAGTTACTTAGCAAGGCGACGTCATTTGAAAGCTGAGGTTAGTGAGGCATTCTTCATTAAACTTACTCCCATCTGTTCCCAATGTAATTTTGTGAATACTTCTTGTAAACATGCTGAAAATAACATTGGAGGGATTGTGTCTGCTTCCCTGACACCCTTTCTCATATGTATTTCACTGCTCTCCTTATGGAGGATGACGGTAGCTGTGGAAGCATTGTAAATATCATCCAGTATTCTTGCCTAAACGCTCATCTACCCCTAGGTTCTATAATGCCTGAACGACTGCTGGGGTTTCGACCGAGTCAAATGCTTTCTCGTAATCGATGAAGGCTATATATAGGGGTTCAGTGTATTCCGCGCATGCACTATCATTTGACGGTTCGTGTGGATATGGTCCATTGCTGAATAAACTCTACGAAACCATGCATAAGTTTTGGTTGACTGAAATTTAAGGTGGCCGAAATTCTGCTAGTGGTTACCTTCGTGAGTACCTTCTAGATGAGTGACAGTAAGCTGATCTGCCTGTAAATTTCCTAGTCCTTCATGTCACCTTTCTTTTAGATCAGGATGAGGTTTCCGTCCTTCCGAGATTCCGGCACACCCGTTGTCATTAGATATTGCCTGTACATGTTTGCCACTTTTCTAGTACCATTTCCGCGGCATCCTTCAAGTGGTCTGCTGCACCTTGGTTGTACCTCTTATTACCCTAATTGCAAGACCTGCTACCCTTTCATTATTGCTTTAGTATTTGCGTATGTGTGCAACTATGTTTTTATTGACTAGAGATCCCACTCGCAGTCCTCGTCTGCCCACTAGACCAAGGAAACATCATTCATGCCCCTTTTCAGCTTCATAAGGACTGGCCTCCCTGGACCCATCTCTGTCTCCGCTGCGGGGAGAAAATAAGCTGCGTATGTAGAGAACAATGTTGCGCATGTGCCCTCGGGCAACTTTTTATTTTCCCCTTTCTTTGTGGGCCACTGGGCCCGGCGCGTAGGAATTCCAACTTCGAAACTTCCAGAGGCGCGTTATTCCCACGTCATGTGTTTAAAGCCCTACAGAGAAAGCAGGAAACTATTCGAGTTCGCAAGGCTGCCTGGACCCATCTCAGTCTCAGCAGCGGAAAAAATAAGCTGCGTGTGTAGAGAACAATGTTGCGGTATGTGCCTCGGGGAAACATTTTGTTTTCCTCTTTCTTAGTGAGCCACTGGGCCCGCCGCGTAGGAATTGTAACTTCCAATCTTCCAGAGCCACGTTAATGCACCGCCGTGTATCTACGCCAACGTGTATTTACGTGTATACGCAAACACTGCCCCGCCAAGCGGTCGTGTGGTGCAGCAGTGACGTAGAGGTAGAGCATCCGTCTCGCGTGCAGAAACACCGTGGTTCGAATCCCTGTGCCAAACAATTCCCACCTAAAAAAGTAATCCGCGCATTCATGGAATTGCATATTGGGGCTTCGGGTGCGGCCTGACCCCGGTGACCAGTGCCGGTAAGGAACTCCCTCACAAGAGCAGGATTGGCCACCCTGGTGTTGTTGCGGCCACAACCTCCCATAAATACGCAAATTAACCCACGGCCCTTAGTCTCCAGTGGCTGCGAAGCAACTGACCACGGAGGCGGTCAGACCTGTGATGCAGCAGAGGGTGCTAAGAATCCCTCACCCGGACAGACCGCCATTGGAATCTGAACCTGGCAACGTTTAACACGAGAGCCTTATCTAGTGAAGCGAGTGTAGACGTGTTGTTCGAAGAATTAAAAGGCATAAATGGGATGTTATAGGGCTTCGTGAGGTTAGGAGGCAGGTGAAGCCCTTACGAAGCTGAAAAATGGACACATCCTATTTTACCGTGGTCTAGTGTACAGAGAGAACTGGAAGTGGGATATCTAGTTAATACAAGTATAGCTGGCATCGTGGAAGAATACTACAGCATTAACGAAAGAGCCGCCGGTCTTGTAATTAGGTACAATAAGAGGTACAAGCTCAAGGTGGTACAGTGTTACGACGCAATATCCAGCCACGACGAGCAGGTAGTGGAACGCTTCTGTGAACATGTGGAATCGGCAATGGCTAAAGTAAAAACACAGTATACCCTAATTATGGGAGACTTCAATGCTAAAGTAGGCAAGAATCAGGCCGGAAAAGGCAGTTGCGAACAATGGTATGGGCTAGAGATGCGTCGCTCATGAGTGATCCGGATCTTTTAAGCCGCTCTTTTTGAAGAGTGAGTGAACCATGGCTTATTCAAGTTGAGCGGCGGCTCTTTTGGAGAGAGGGAGCCCCTTCTCGACCGCTTAGTGATCCGTGTCGATCTGGGCGAGCCACAGCACAGCAAACCATGGAGGAAGAGCCAACGGATCCGAAAAGCCGGGCTGTCGGCGCCAGATATTGCCGGCGCGAAAAAGCAACTCCACTTCCGGGCTAGCTGGGGCTTATTTTCTTCCAGCGCCCCCTGTAGTGGGAGCAGACAATTCAAGTCAGGAGAACAGGATGAAGTTTTGAACCGTTCTTCGGCTCTTCCGGCTCTATCGCTCAGTTACTGAGCCGAAGAACCGAAGATCCGGGTGAAATGAGCCGTCTCTCTGCGCCCTCTGTTATCGGAGCGAGAAAGACACTGTACTGTATGGCCAGCTGGGGCTAATTTTCCAAATTCCTCCCGCGCGCCCCCTGTCCTAAGAGCAGACAATTCCAGTCAGGGGAACCGGATGCAGTTTTGACCCGTTCTTCGGCTCTTCCGGCTCTTCCGTTCAGTTACAGAGCCGAAGAGCCGAAGAACGGCTGAGAAGATCCGGGACTTCGGGGCGAGTTTCGTGCCATCTATTATAGGCGCAAGAAAGCAACTGCCCTGCCTGGCCGGGGCAGCTGCTCGGTGGGGGTAATTTTGCAAGTTCCTCCAGAGCCTCTTGTCGTGTGAGCTGACACTCCAAGTAAGGAGAGCCGGTTCTTTTGAGCCGGTTCTTTTGAGCCGTTCTTTCTTCGGCTCTTTTGACCCACTCTTTTTGAGAGCCGCTCTTCGCGAAGCGGATATTCTGAGGCCCCATTTGGGAAGAGCGGTTGAGAAACCGCGGTGGCGGCGGTGGTGAATGACAGATCGGGATGCCGCAACGGCAGCAGTAAACGAACTGATGTGTGTATTTTAAAATAGGAAAATAAACTCCTGTGACCATATGATTCACCACAGTTACATTTGTGCCTTCAGCTGTTGTCCGAGTCAGGAACGAGCCGGACCTTCTTAACCCTTCAGTTCTGCGGCGATTCTCGGCTCCCGGCGGTTCTTTGGTAGGGCGGCTCTCCTAAGAACCGCCGTTGAGCGGCTGCTCGCTCGATTAGTGAATCGTGCTGAGCATGGCTCTGAACGAGTAGTGGCGTATTGGCTGAACCAGCTATGTCTTCTATGAAACTTTCGTGTCATCTATTATCGCTGCCAGAAAGCGGACCCGACTCGCTTCGAATAAAGAGAACAAAGTGTTGTTCACCACCACAATATTAAAAGTAGCTTCTTGTATTATGCTTTCCAGAATCGTATTGCGTCACAGCTCAATAGTAGACATCATAATTGGGATGATATAGCGTTGACAAAAAACTGAATTTTTTTAATATTGACCGAGAGTGATCCTGAAATACCACTGACACATAAAAACTTTTGTTATGGCGGTTAGGCCAATTCTTTTCCGTACAAATTCACCGGATAGTGTTACGAAATAAATGACTCACTAAGAATTAGGTAATATTTTAAATTATGCATGCTTAACACACGTTACAGACCTAAATGAACCGCTGAACCGTTAAATAAACGGTTCACTTCAGTGAACAGAGCCATTCTGATCTGCTCACTATAAACCGTTTTGCCCATCTCTAGTCTGGGCTGTAGAAATAGCAGGGGGAACCTACTAGTTGAGTTTGCACAAACGAATAACCTCCGCATACTGAATACCTTCTTCCGTAAACAGGAGAGCCGGAAGTGGACGTGCAGGAGCCCGAAAGGGTACCATAAAAATGAAATAGACTTCATAATATGCGATAACCGTGGCGTCGTGAAGGATGTGAAAGTGCTTGGAAGGGTAGTGATATGTAGTGATCACCATATGGTAAGATTTCGAATTAAGCTAGATTTGAAGAGGGACCGTAACAAGCTAGAACGAAAGATGCCGAATAATGAGCTAACAGTAAGGCGTAAAGTAGACGAATTCAGGATCGCACTACAGAACCAATATTCAGCTCTTACCGAGGAAGCCGAGTTTACGACACAGAAAGCCAGTGACAACCTTACACCCATTATCAGGTAGTGTGCAGTAGAAGTCGGGGGCACGATGGCTAGACAGGATACTCGTAAACTCTCCCATGAGACCAAAGATCTAATTAGGAAACGGCAAACCATGACGGCAAACTCAACTGACAAAATAGAACTAGCGGAGCTTTCGAAGTTATTCAATAAGCGTAAGACAGCTGACATACGAAAGTGTATTACGGAGAGGATCGAATACGTTATAAAGAATGGAGGTAGCCCGAAAGCAGTGAAGAGGCGTCTTAGGGTGGGGAAAAATCAGATGTGTGCATTTAAACATAAGAAAGACAATGCCATCACAAATAGGGATAAAATAGTGTCAGTAGCCGAGGAGTTCTATAGGGATCTGCGCAGTAGCCGGGACATCCAGGATAATGCCGAAAGAGAACGTACTTCACAGGAGGAAGACATCCCATCAGTAACAAGAGAAGAAGTAAGGAAGGATGAAAGAAATGAAGGGGGCAAAGCACCTGGTGATGATCAGATAACAGCAGACCTCTTGAAGGATGACGGAGAAATTGTACTTAAAAAACTGGCAAACCTGTATACGCAATGCCTAATTACCGCAAGTGTACCGGAATCTTTGAAGAACGCGAACATCATCCCAATTCATGAGAAAGGTGACATAAAGGACTTGCAATATACAGGCCGATCAGCTTACTGTCAGCAGTCTACACGGTACTTACCAGGGTAATAGCTAAAAGAATTTCTGTAACCTTAGATTTCAGTCAACCTAAAGAACAAGCAGGGTTCCGTAAGGTTATTCAACAATGGACCAAATTCTCACAATGAATCAGGTGATAGAGAAGTGCGCTGAGTATACTGAACCCCTATGTATAGCCTTCATAGATTATGAGAAAGCATTTGACTCGGTCGAAACCCTAGCAGTCATTCTGGCAATACGGAACTAGGGGATATATCAGCATGATGTAAAAATACTAGAGAATATCTACAATGGGTCCACAGTTACTATTATCCTACTTAAGCAGGGCAGTAAAATACCTATAAGGAAGGGCGTCAGACAAGGAGACACAATCTCTCCAATGTTATTCACAGCATGTTTACAAGAAGTATTCATAACTTTGGATTGGGAACACTTGGAAGTAAGGGTTAAGGGAAATCCCTCAGTAACCTCCGATTTGCTGAAGACGTTGCCTTGCTAAGTAACTCGGGGGACGAATTGCCAAGAATTGTTTCCGCATTAGATGAACAGAGTAGAACTGTGGGCCAGAAAATAATATCCAGCAAACTAAAGTGATGATCACTAACTTCGGGACAGCACGTAAGTTTAGGGTAGGAGGCGAGGTTGGTGAGGTGGTAAAATAATATATTTACTTAGGGCAAGTTGTGACCCCGGATCCAAACCAGGAGGCAGAGATAATTAGACGGATCAGAATAGGGTGGAGTGCATACGGCAGACATTCTCGGATAATGAATAGCAGCCTACCATTGTCCCTGAAGAAGAAAGCGTATGACAGCTGCATATTACCAGTACTCACCTACCGGGCCGAAACTTGAAGGCTCAATAAGAGGGTTCAACTTAAATTGAGAATGACTCAGAGGTATTGGAGCGGAAAATGATAGGTGTAACATTAAGGGACAAGAAGAGAGCGATGTGGGTCAGGAAACAAACGCGTGTTAAGGACATACTACTAGAAATTAAGAATAAATAGACGTGGGCAGGGCGTGTAATGCGAAGGCAAGATAACCGTTTGTCATTAAGGGGTAACAGAGTGAACCTCTAAAGAAGGCAAGCGTAGCAGGGGGTTGAGGCAAATTTAGATGGGCAGATCAGATGAAGAATTTTTCGGGGATAAATTGTTCACAGTTGGCATAGAATCGGGGTAATTGGAGAATAATGGGAGAGGCTTTTGCCCTGCAGTGGGCGTAGATAGGTTGGTGGTGGTGGTGATGATGATGATGAAGGACTTCACGTGTCCTTCTAACCTCACTAAACCCTATGATGCCCCACGTAATGCCATCTAATTCCTCAAACAACGCCTGTATACTCGCTTCGCAAGATAAAGTTCTCATGTTAAACTGGCAGGGGCAGACACCAGTAGCAGCCTGTCCGGCTCCAGAATTCTTAGCATCCTCTGCTGCGTCACATATGTGACCGCCATCTTTTTCAGTGGCTTTTGAGCCACTGGAGCCTTAAGGTCGGAGGGTATTTGCCGTATTCTTGGGACGTTGTGGCCATTACTACAACAGGGTGGCCAATCCTTTTCTTGTGGTGGAAAGCGTTACCGGAAATGGTTGCCTGGTCAGGCCGCACCCTAAGCCGCATTCTGAAATTCTATCAATGCGAGAAATTTTTTTATGCCATGGGAATTGTGAGGCACCGGGATTCGGACGACGGTCCTTCTGCACGCGTGACGGGTGCTCTACCTCTACACCACCACCATTTTTTTAATACATACATTCACAACACTCATTACAAAATCAACCTTTGAGGATGAGAACAACACGAACGTTAACCCCAATGTTTAGTTGGCATGTCCATGTTTATGTACTTTCAATGCACTCAACTCATTTAACAATTTCAATAACTCTTCGTCACAATCATTGTTGTTCAGCACTTCATGAAGACTGCAGACATGTTCAACAAAATAACTATTTACAGAACGAGCGTCAGCGTCATTTTGACGAACGTCCATTCTGCTACGCCAGATTGAGTGTAAAACGTAAAGAAAAGGCAGGTCATATGGAATACTGTAAGATAGCACAGA
This sequence comes from Haemaphysalis longicornis, assembly GCF_048455015.1. Classification (NCBI taxonomy): domain Eukaryota; kingdom Metazoa; phylum Arthropoda; class Arachnida; order Ixodida; family Ixodidae; genus Haemaphysalis; species Haemaphysalis longicornis. The sequence continues at coordinate 203,371,153 of NW_027526407.1, read as the reverse complement.
AAGATATCGGATTCCTTCAGGTGTCAACGGCAAGTCGTTTTTTATAGTCCTTTGAAGTACATCCCAAAAAAAGCCATCGTCTTGCAATCTAGGAAAACGTGCTCCGCAGTTTCTGGCTTTTTGCACAAAATGCAGTCTTACCAACATGGCAGAAAAAAGCCGCTTTGCTCTTCCCATGTCATTACTGGTAGGGTGTCCATGTGGAGCTTAAAGAAAAACGTTTTTACTGCTCCTTGTACAGACATTTTCTTCACCCGTTTTATAACATCGCGTCCGGCGCTGTCACAATGTCTTAAACGGTACATTGGTTCCGGAAAACAAGATTCTAGTAAGTCTGTAGTTAGGCACTATCGTGTAACATTGGATAGGTATTTCATTGAAAAACGTGCTCTCAGAAAATTTAAATACGAGACTACTTCTCGCAGAAAACCGCTGCCACTGGGCCTTATGTAACCAACGGACGAAGCAATGAAATTGGGCAGTACCATCGCTAAAGTCAACTGCATGCAGGTACGCACAAAATGATCTTTCTGGTCCCTCAAAAATAAAACCTTAACATAGCCTGCTTTACAAAAAGATGCGGTAACGCAGACCCCCATTCTTTAGTCTCCAAAACAAATTGCTCGGGCTTGTTCGTTCAAACGACGCCACCGCCACACCTCGCGGGAACGTAAGAGCCCTGGAATAAATACCTCCACGCACGGGGCACCTTGAGCAATCTTGGTCACGGTACTGGCGATACCGCTGACCCCGAGCCCCCAAACATACGCTGGATCCAACCGTGGCAATGTGTTTATAGGTGGAGGGTTAGAAACCACGAACGGTGGCCGTCGGAGCCCAGGTCAAGCTCCGGCGGATGGGCTCCCTGTCTGTTTACCAGGCAGGGAGCTCCGGGACCTCCTCAGCTATCAGGGTAAGGCTGCGGAAGAAAGTACCCCCGTCCCCTGCTTCTATACATGCTGTATGGTATTATCAAACCCCCCCTCCAAACGTGATCGGTCCCTGAAAAGGGGCCGCACCGAAGTATCATTTCCGTCCTTACCAACGATCTCAACCCCAAAGCCAGCCAACTATCCCCGCTTCCTGATCATTCAATCCTTTGAAAAAGAAAAGCCTGTTGCCTCTTTGTCCGTCTTCTTGGTCACATAGTTCATAGAAGGTATAATAGGAAAATCCTACAAAGCAAAGAAACAGAGAACGGGAGAACTGTTGGTCGAAGTCAATAACCAGCAGCAGGCAACAAATCTCCTGAGCCAGACACGCATTGCAGATCTTGACATCACGGTCACGCCCCACCGAAGCCTTAACAGCTCACAGGGCGTGATCTCAGATCCTGACCTCATGACTGAAACTGAAACCGATCTGCTGGAGGGCCTGAAAAGTCAGGGCGTAACAGCAGTGAGGCGCATAACGATACGCAGAGAAGACAAAGAAATTCCTACTAAACATCTCATCTTAACATTTGATCGATCAACATTACCAGAATTCATTAACGCAGGATACATTCGATGTTCGGTTCGGCCATACATTCCTAACCCCCGCCGCTGCTTTAAGTGCCAGCGGTTCGGGCACAGCACCAACTCTTGCCGCGGCCGTCTGACCTGCGCAAAGTGTTCCCAGCATGATCACCCATCGGACAATTGTCCATCATCAACCCTCACCTGCGTCAACTGCCAGGGACCCCATGCCGCCTACTCTCGAAAATGTGAAAAGTTTCAACTAGAAAAGAAAATCATCAACATCAAAGTCACTGAAAACATCACCTTCCAAGAGGCGCGAAAGAGGTTCGCCTCTTTCCCCCTGGCGAGGTACGCCGACGCGGCTCGCCGGGGGGCGGAGCGGCGTCTGGTGTCCACAGGGACCCAGTTCAGCGAGTCTGATCTGGTCGATCCCCTGCCCCCCCCCCTGGGGTGCCTCAGGCATCCCAATCCGTTGCCACGCCGCTTGCTGAGGCAGCAGCGGTTGTGGTGACAACCTCTTCTGTGGGGACCGGTGCCGCTCCCGCCTCTGCCTCCCCGTCCTCCAGTGCGTTGGAGGTTGCCGACCGGATGGACACCGGGGGCCCCGCATCGGCTCCCGCCGCCACCGCCCCTCCCGTGCCACCTCTGGTGCCTCGGACGCCCTCGGCGGTGGCGGCTCAAACGAGGGGCTCCCGAAAGGGGGCCAAGTCCGGGGGGCCTGGTCCGCCGGGCACCCTTCTGGCATCCGACGATGAGATGGATGTCACGCCGTTCCTGCCTGCTACGCAGCGCAAGGAGCGGCCTCCGATGTCCAAGCCGACAGAAAAGCCTAAAAATCCTAGAATAACAGCTCCGAAAGACGACACATGAACAAACACACACACACACACACTCTCCAGTTATTCTTAAACTTAAATAATTGGAACAGAAAACATCATCCAATGGAACTGCAGAGGCCTCCTTAAAAATTTTGACGATGTGTATGAGATTCTGCATGCCAGTCAGCCAAGTATCATGTGTCTCCAGGAAACCCACCTCAATTCTAAACAAACAAATTTCTTAAATAGGTACATGGTATTCAGAAAGGACAGGGGTGGCTGCACACACTCTTCAGGAGGTGTGGCAATTGTCGCCCAGAAATCATTAGCCTGCCATCCTGTCACTCTAAACACTGTCCTCGAGGCTGTAGCAATCCGTACAATAATATTTAATAGGTTGGTAACGGTATGCTCCATTTACATTCCTCCTGATTTTGCACTTCTGAGCTCTGATTTCGAGGCGCTGGTCGACCAGCTGCCCGAACCATATATTCTAACAGGCGACCTGAATGCGCACAACAATCTTTGGGGCTCCACCAGAACGGATGCCCGAGGTCGCCTGATAGAGAAATTCCTTACATCTTCAGGAGCATGCCTTTTCAACAAAAAACAGCCTACATACCATAACTTAGGACACAATACATACTGTAAGGCCGTGAGCAACGGGTGAACCGGGACGTTTATTCGGCGATCCAGTGGGTTCCGAACACCGTACCGAGAGCGATGATGATGATGCACGAGGGACGAGGATTGGGTAATGTTAATGAGAATGATACTGTCACGGCGAGGAGGGAATGCGGGAGATTGCCCAGAGTGTATAAACAGTCCCTAAGAGTGTCCAGGCCGTGGTGACACGACATATGCGCTCACAATAATTTCCCCTCCGAGTGAAGGCGGGCGCCTGACCGCCAATGTTCATGAAGTACGGCGCACAAAAGGTTTCAGCCGTGACACGTGCACGATTTCTGTGCCACGGTATCGACGGTCCAAGGGAGCTTGACTAGGCGTGACACGATAGTTGACAGGGGATGTTTCTTCAAGAACCGTGTACGGGCCTGTGAAACGGTGAAGAAATTTCTCACATAGTCCTGGTCTTCGACTGGGCGTCCAAAGTAAGACCTCGTCACCAGGGCAGAACCGAACAGTACGGTGGCTGGCGTCGTAGCGGTCCTTGCGGTCGTGCTGGCTGGCTTCAGTCTGCAGACGCGCCACTCGACGGCAATAGTTTACACGGGAGAGGAACTGTTCTGAGGAGGGGCTTGAGGTCGACACGGGAGCCGATAAAAATGTGGTGTCCAGAATGTGGTGTCCAGGTGATTGTGTAGTTTTTCTCGGCGGCGCTTAGGGTACGACTTGCGTAAGAAACAACCCTTTCTCGGCGTTGATCATCAGACTGCAGTAGCACAGCACCGATTCCGTGGCCACTGGCATCCGTGTGCAGAATAACAGGGCGAGACTCATCAAAATGGCATAGTACTGGCCCTGAGGTGAGCGCGTGCTTGAGTTGTCGGAAAGCTTCCTCACAGTCGTCTGACCATACAAAGGGTGTTCCGGAGTGAAGCAGCTTGTTGAGGGGCGAAGCAACTGCAGCAAAGTTGCGGACGAAACGGCGGAAGTAAGATGCTAGGCCAAGAAAGCTGCGTAGGGCTTTTTGCTGTTGTGGCCGTGGGAAATCGATGACAGCAGCAATCTTGTCTGGGTCGGGCCGAATCCCCTCATTGCTGACTACGTGTCCTAGAACCTTTATGCTTCTTGCGGCGAAACGGCACTTCTTGGTGTTCAACTGAAGAGCCGCATTCGCGAGGCATGTAAGAACCTCATCTAGCCGTTTCAAGTGCTCAGTGAAACTTGAAGAAAAAATAACGATGTCGTCGAAATAACAGAGGCATGTTCTCCATTTAAGGCCCCGAAGAACGTTGTCGATCATTCTCTCGAAAGTCGCAGGAGCGTTGCATAGTCCGAAAGGCATTACATTAAATTCATATAGTCCATCAGGGGTGGCAAATGCTGTCTTTTCTTTATCGGCCTCGTTCATTGGAATTTGCCAATAACCCGAGCGGAGGTCAAGGCTGGAAAAATATTCCGCTCCTTGTAGGCAGTCCAGGGCATCATCGATGCGAGGCATCGGATATACATCCTTTCGGGTAATTCTATTGAGTGCGCGGTAATCGATACAAAATCGAACGGATCCATCTTTTTTCTTAACCAGGACCACGGGGGACGACCAAGGGCTGTTCGATGGGCGGATAATTTTGCGTTGAAGCATATCAGCGACATTCTCACTGATGACTTTTCGTTCGGAAGAAGACACACGGTAAGGGCGGCGGCAAACGATACGGGATCCATCTGTTTCGATTCGGTGCGTTGCGACGGAAGTTTGACCAAGCGTAGTACAATTAGAATCAAATAAGGATTTGTGTTTGTTCAGGAGGTCTAGTAAAGAGCCAGTTTGCGTGGGGGAGAGATCAGAACTGATTGCGGCAGATAGAGCCGGGTGCAACGGTTTAGAGGGCAAAGTTGGGCAGGAGGAAACAGGGGAGAGGCCCGAGAGGGGAACAACACAGACAGCTTCGGAGTCAGCAGCGGTAGCCACAGTGGTGCCTTGACGATGGAGAATCGGTTCAGAAGTAACGTTCGCGGCAACGAGTGTGGCCGACCCACGGAAGAAGCGCACAAGACAGATGGCGATCACGATGCCTCTCGGGAGAAACCGAGTACAGGGAAGGATGAGTACGTCCCTATCACGACAGTTGCCACCGCTAACGGAAATTGTGGTCTCAGTACCAGGTTTGAGGACGAAATCGGCACTTGCCACGAAGCACTGCTGCTTGACGTCAGAAACATCCGTATAGTCCGTAGCGGTGATCTCGATGTCGGGGTATCGGCAGGAGATGACCGCGGATGCCGATGATAGAAAGTACCATCCCAGAATGAGTTCATGGGAGCAGCTAGGTAACACTGCGCACTGAATATGGTGCCGAATTCCCTCTATCAAAACACGTATTGTGCAGTATCCGGATGGCTCGAGCACCTCTCGATTAGCACCGCACAACGAAGGTCCAGTATACGGGGTAGTCACTTTTCGGAGGCGCGAACACAACTTTTCATTAATCACTGATATACTGGCTCCGGTATCAACAAGGGCATCAACACAAAAACCTTCAACTTCCACAGACAATGTATTTGATGGTACTAATGGAGGAGTTTTTGGCTTTTTGACGAGTGCAGTTTCCCCTCCAGAAACTGCAGGCGCTAGTTTTCCGATTGGTTGTCATTGGAGCGGGTCGCGGGTCGAAGAGGTGACAGAGAGCGGCGATATGGTGAGGGTGAGCGTCGCCGTGATGGACGCTCGGGCCGAGGCGGGCCGAACGAGGCTGGGGGCGGCGATGGGCGACGCGGGGGCGAACCATATGTGCTACGTTGGGACCCGTAAGAAAAGCCAATGTCGCGTTCGAACGGTGCGTACCCACGCCGTTCATCTTGCTGCCGTCGTCGACAGAAGCGAGATATGTGCCCGCGAATCTCGCAATAATAGCAGACGGGACGGTCACCCGGGAAGGGCTCGCCGCCAGGGTGCATGGTCGTGTAGTATCCCCGTGGCATGCTTGCTGCGGGTATCGCTGTTAAGTGTCCGTGGGTCAGCGGGGCTTCCATTGGTAAAGGCGGTTTGGCTGCGATGGCCGAGTAGGACGGCGTGGGAGTTGTAGGACCAGGAGGCGTCGATAGAGTCACACCCGCAATAGATGCCAGCTCCTCTTTCACGAGGTCGCGCAGCTGAGGAGCTTCCGTGCGAAAGTGATATCGTGGGGCAGAAAGCGGGTCGCTGAGCTGCAGCTCTTCGCGGATGATTTGGCGTATGAGAAGCCGCAAGTCCGTGTCCCCTTGTGACGGCGTAGCCAGAGCAGCCGGTTGCAGACGAACAGCCTGCAATTCGTCCAGGCGCTGGCAGGTTGTGCGCACATCGCTGACGCTCGTCGGATTTTGCACCGCGAGGGCGTTGAACGCGAAAGAAGCGATGCCCTTTAGGATGTGGCGAACCTGGTCGGCCTCTGGCATGCTTGCATCCACGCGGCGGCAGAGAGCAACGACGTCCTCTATGTATGAGGTATACGTCTCGTCAGAGCGCTGAAGCCTAGTGGCCAGCTTCCGTTTCGCCTCGCCCGACCGAGCGGCTGTCGTGCCGAATATCTTGCGCAGCTCCTGGCAAAAGCTAGCCCAGTCGTCGATGCGGTGTTTATTGTTCAGAAACCATGTTTTTGCCACCTGGTCCAACGAAAAGGAAACCTGCTGCAGCTTCGCCGCGTCATCCCAACGGTTGAAAGCACAGACCCGAGCATACTCATCTAACCAGTCATCGACGTCTTCATCGCGGAGCCCTGCGAAATGCGGGGGGTCGCGCTCGCGGCAGGTGACGGCAAATGCAAGAGGCGCAGGAGTGGAGGCGCCAGCGTGGCTGCTTCCGGCCTCACGCTGAATCTGTGTTGAAGGCAAACGCCGACCGGAACGGAGCTCCAGGGGTGCGCTTGGAAGGCGTTGAGGACGGGACCGAGGTCAACCTCCACCACTTGTAAGGCCGTGAGCAACGGGTGAACCGGGACGTTTATTCGGCGATCCAGTGGGTTCCGAACACCGTACCGAGAGCGATGATGATGATGCACGAGGGACGAGGATTGGGTAATGTTAATGAGAATGATACTGTCACGGCGAGGAGGGAATGCGGGAGATTGCCCAGAGTGTATAAACAGTCCCTAAGAGTGTCCAGGCCGTGGTGACACGACATATGCGCTCACAATACTCACATCTTGACGTGGCTATTGGTTCCGCAATACTGTTTCCATGTCTTGAGTGGGGCGTGGGCGCGGACCCATACGGTAGTGACCACTTCCCCACTTCCCTAACTTACATAGGTAAAGGCCCATGCTGTCCATCTACCCATAACAGGTTTAATGAATCTAAAGCAAACTGGAGTACATTCACAGAAACATCTAAACTACACCACACAACCATAAAACACCTACACGTGGAGGAAGCAGCCCAACTCGTCACGGCACACATACTCGACGCCGCCGAAAAGTCCATGCCCCAGGCCTCCATTGCGTCCCACAACCCAAGGAGGCCCTGGTGGAACGAGGACAGTAGGCGGGCGCGAGAGGCCCAGAACAAGGCGTGGGGTGTCTTTCGCCGGTACCCCACGCCAGATAATCTAATTTCCTTTACACGGGCAAAGGCTCTTGGGAAGCGTGTGCGTCGTGAGGCGAAAAGGGAGAGTTGGCGCACCTTCCTCACTTCCATCAACTCATACACCGACACTCACAAAGTGTGGACACGAATACGTATCCTAAAAGGAGGACAGACACACAGCCTGCCCCTGGTCAGTACAACAGGGGACACTCAGAAGACCAGGCTAACACACTTGCACAACTCTTCCAACACGTTTCCAGCTCTGCACACTACACAAACACTTTCCTAAAACATAAAAATACTTGTGAAAAGAAGTCCCTACATGACACTAACAGGTCAAAATCTGGTTACAATTCTGCATTTACACTCTATGAGTTGAGGGTTGCCCTGAGCACATGTAAACCTTCAGCTCCAGGGGCAGATAAGATTACATACACCATGATACAACACCTACACCCAGACACTCTTGAAACACTCCTACACCTATACAATAAAATATGGCTTTCGGGGCAGATTCCACACTCTTGGAGGGAGGCCATAGTAGTGGCGTTCCTGAAGGAAGGGAAGGACCCTTCCTCTCCCGCCAGTTATCGTCCCATCGCCCTGACAAGCTGCCTGTGCAAGCTGCTCGAGAAGATGATAAATTGCAGGCTCGTGTACTTCCTTGAGTACAACGGTCTTCTCGAGAGCTGCCAGGCAGGCTTTAGGGTGGGGCGATCCATCAACGATCATCTTGTTGCATTGGAATCCTTCATAAAAGATCCATTTGCTCATAAGCAGTTCTGCCTTACGGTATTCTTTGATCTTGAAAAGGCTTACGACACAGCCTGGCGATACGGCATCCTTAGCGACCTGAAGTCCTTTGGTGTGTCAGGTAACATGTTAAATACCATTTCTAGCTACATGTCCACGATGACATTCGTGTTAAGGTTGGGTCATCCCTGTCCGGGATACATGTGCAGAAAAATGGTGTGCCGCAAGGTGGAGTTTAAGCTGCACATTGTTTATAGTTAAGATGAACTCCCTCCGAAAGGCATTGCCACCAACCATTTCCTGTTCCATCTATGTAGACGATGTTCAAATATCTTTTAAATCCTGCAACCTGTCAATTTGCAACGTCAAGTACAGCTCGGTGTTAAGAAGCTTGCTGGATGGGCGGACCTTAACGGTTTTAAACTGAACCCGGGCAAAAGTACTTGCGTTTTGTTCTCCCGCAAGCGCGGGCTTAGTGCGGACCCTGAGATTGCTCTTGGCCGTGCATCTATTCCTGTTAAAAGGGAGCACAAGTTTTTAGGTGTCATATTTGATAACAAGCTCACGTTCATACCTCACGTCAAAGCACTTAAACATAAATGCCTAAAAACACAAAACATTCTCAAGGTGCTCTCCCACCAATCCTATGGTGCGGACAAGGAGCTACTTCTCCGGGTCTTTACCGCCTTAGTCGGGTCCCGGTTAGACTACGGCAGCGTCGTGTATGGGTCGGCATCAAAAACCGCACTAAAAATGCTTGACCCAGTACTCCAGTTGGGCTTCCGCCTTGCGTCGGGTGCGTTCCGCACTAGCCCGGCAAAGAGTCTATACGTTGAATGTAACAAATGGTGCCTTGAGGACCAACGAACGTACATGGCCTTGCTCTACGCTTTCAAAATTTCATCGATGAATAACCATCCTTTTAAACTTGTTTTTAATGATGCATCCACATCACTAGTATTTGTAAATCGACCGTCCGTTCCTTTGCCATTCTCACTTAGAGTGAGACAGGAAGCTTCGGATTTCAACATCTCCTTTTCAGACATTTACACATCTTCCTTTACTGATGTTTTACCACCCTGGCCGCTTCAACCTGTGTGTTGTGACTTGTCTTTCATAAATATTGATAAAACCAGGGTACCACAAACTGCAATTTTGCAGCACTTCTTCTCCCTGCAGTACAAGTATCAATGTGCAGAGTTTTATAGTGACGCATCAAAAACTGCAACCATGGTGTCTTGCGCTGCTCATGGACCAAACTTTGATGCATGCAGAACCATGAGCAGATACACCAAAATTTACTCAGCTGAAGCATATGGCATCTTACTTATTGCACAACACATTCTTGAACACAAAATCTCGAAGTCCATCCTATATACAGATTCCTTGAGCGTTGTGCGCGCATTGGCATCATACAAGCCATGCAAAAACAGAATTGTCCATATAGTTTTCAACACTATCATGTCTATATATGCCCAAAAACTTGTTCTGGTGTTGTGCTGGGTTCCAGGCCATGCTGGAATTGCTGGCAATGAGGTTGCGGATCAGAAGGCCGCAGTTGCTGCACTCAGGAACACAGTAGATATAACCATACTACCACAGAGTGACCTTAAGCCACAAATTCGACAATACCTTCGTAGGAAATGGCAAACACACTGGGATGAACAGACAGACAACAAACTACATGTAATAAAGCCACACTTGGGACGGTACACATCTGACTCACACAACAGACACACGGAAGTCGCCTTGGGTAGGCTGCGGATAGGGCACACCCATGCGACGCACTCGTATCTGCTGACGGGGTCTTCTAGACCCCAGTGCAGCAGGTGCGGAGAGGCCCTATCCTTAGTGCACATACTAATCACATGCAAGGCACTTCCCACAACACGACACAAACACTTCAGAGAACTCTACAGACAACATATTCCGCTACATCCATCGATTTTTCTAGGTGACGAAGCCATTGTTTCCGTGAAACGTGTGTTTGAGTATTTGTCAGAAGTCAAGTTTTTAAACCTCATTTCCTATCACGCATATGAAATCTGGCCCTATACACCAGCCATGCTCATTGTCGTTTTCTGATTTTACTTTTGTTTTTGCTGATTTTACTTAGTGTTTAAGGTATCACCTCCCATATATGACTATTGTTTTGGCGCCCTTTGCCCCAGTTGGCCTTGCGCCATAAACATCAAAGCATCATCATCTGGAATAAATACCCTCATTCGTGTTCCGCAGAGCTCCGCAGGTCCCACGCTACCTTATCGCCACGCTTGTATCCATCTAGCAAAGACCGCCACGGCTCACAGCCTCGAGACTGAATCAAACACAACTCGCTATACCAAAATTAAGGCGTAATAACAGCTACCGCAAATGAGAGGGAAAATGTACACGGTAGCGATACAAATGGGGAGTAAATACCTAAATGTTCTGCATCATAGTTCACACCCGGTGTATCACCTCTCGAGAAACAGAACTCACGGGCACACTCTCAGGGTATAAAGCGTTTATCTCAAGAACAACCGACACCAGACGCTCCACATTTAGAGCGGGTAACTACATTGCTGCATACAAACATACCCGCCAAGGAAGTGCATTTCAGCAGCACTAGCGATCAGTACGTACTCTTAAAATTGGTTTCATTACGTGCTACCCGCTTCCAGAGAATATACATTTTAAATGTGTATGGCGCACTCAAATAGTCGCGCAACCTTACGCACATACTACACCTAGTGCTCCACACGCTCAATGGACACCCATAGGCCATTTTGGGCGACTCAATACTACACACTCTGCTTGGGGCATCGCCAGACCAACCAACTAAAATGGAACAACAGTTTTAGAAACCATTCCACACAATTTGACAGACCTGAGGCAACCGGCACACCGAACGAGGCGAGCTAACTGTGTCCAACAAGAAACCACTCCTGACCTCATACTCGTATATATAGCTCCTGACGCTACGTGAATAAATAGCTCTAATGACCTTGGCATGGGACATTTCACACTGCACTATGTATCGTGTTAGCTGCGGATGCTCCTTTTGTATCTGCCTTCTGCTTATCACTGTTTCTGTACCGCCTGGTTGTGGTAATGCACCTGCCTCACGCTATATATACTGGTACGCTTCTACAAAAATTAACGTTCTTCTTTTTGTTGCTTCAACGCTGCGTGCTTACTCCTGGACGCCGGAACATGGCGTCAGAAGTGGGATTACGTTCGCCAAGGCAGTAACAACAGGCAGAGGGGTGTCACCGTGCACCATCATGATGGAACTACTGCAGCAACCGAGGCCATTGGTGCTGTCGGGAAATAAAGCGAAGAACTGGAGCCTTTGCAAGCAAATGCTCGAGCTGTTCCTGCAGGCAACGAAGCCGTCGAAAGAACCGAGGTTTGAGGCAGCCCAGACAGCACTCCTGCCCATTGTTGTCGGAGGGGACGCCCTAGAGGTATTCAACAACTTTGCCGTCTGGGAGAACGAAAGCAAGGAAGGTTAAGCAACTGTTACGAGAAAGTTTGAGGCATACTGCCGACAACAGCAGAACGAAGTATGTGCTGAGCAAAATATTGCCTGGGCTGGTATAGTGAACGAAGTAGCGCCGATCAAGATGCACCGGCAGGCCAAACGTGCAGCGTGTGAACAATGTTCCGAATGTGCCGACGAACGTAGGACTGAACCCGAGAAAGCAATTGCAAATGGTAAGGCACGCCAACAATTCAGGTGTTCCCGGTGCAATCCTTCGCACGAGCGTAGAAAATGCTCAGCCTTTGGACAAAATTGTTTTATGTGCCGGGCCACTAACCACATTGCTTCCTGCTGCAAGAAAAGGCCTCAAGTCAGTGAGGTACGCGACGAGCAATGTGACTTTGACATCCTTGATGTCAACGTTGGCCGCAAAGCTGATTGGCTGATCAAGGCAACAGTGGCTTCCAAACATGTGCCTGTTAAGGTTGACACACGCTCAAAAGCCAACGTGCTGTATCAGTCTGTGTTCGAAAGCCTAAAAGCGATGTCCAGGCTAAGGGAAAGCTCCTTGGTTCTGCGCTCATACAGTGGCGATGATATCAAGCATATCGGGGTTACTACGCTACAAGTCGCGAATGGCCACAGCGGCTACTTCGACTTCATGTTTAAGAAGGGCAACCAGGCCCTCCTGGGGCTGTCGGCGAGTGAAGCCTTAGCACTGGGCTCTCGTCCTGTCGACGTAGTGAATGCAATCAGCACTGCCCAAGCGATGACAGAATTTGCGGAGTTGTTTCAGGTCATTGGCTGTCTAGCACGCCAGTACCACATGGTTCTTCAGAAGGATGCAACACCTCTGGTCCAACCGGTACTACGGGTGCCCCAGGCGCTGCTCCAGGTCTTGCGAGAGGAACTGGACCGCATGGAGCGTGAAGGCATCATTGTCAAATTCAGCGAACTGACTGATTGGGTGAGCCCCTTTGTCGCCGCGAGAAAAAAGTGATGGTTTACTGCGTGTGTGCATTGACACCAGGCGCAATAATGAGTGCTTAAAACGAGAGCACTATCAAATGCCAAAAAGAGAGGACATTGACGCTGAGCTGGCGGTTCAAAGTGTTTCTTTCGCCTCGACGCGCACTCGGGCTTTCATCAAATTCATCTAGATGAGGCTACTTCAAAAGTGTGCACTATTGGAACACCGTTTGGGCACTACCGTTTCTTAATGCTACCTTTTGGGATCGTTTCGGCACCTGAGGTTTGTAAAAAAAGCATGCCTAAAATATTCGACCAGGTCCCAGGGGTGCGAATATATATCGACTATATGTTCATACGGGGTAGCACGAGGGAAGAGCACCACGCCCGTCTCCGCACAGCCTTGCATTTGGCCAAGAGCGGCGTCTTTACGCTCAATGCTGCTAAGTGCGAAATCGGGGTCACCGAAATCAACTACTTGGGCGATGTCATAAGCCAATACGGGATCAGACCCAACATCGCAATGACCACACCAATACCCGAATTGCCACAACCAGTTCAAAAAGCCGGTGTCCACAGACTGCTAGGAGTGGTCAACTATTTTGGTAAATGCGTACCATATCTGGCGCAAAGAACGACGTTTTTGCGAAGCCTCCTAAAGAAAGAAACCATTTTCGAATGGTCGGAGAACCATTCCCGTGAATGGAAATCTGCGCTTTACTGAGCACTGCACCGTTGCTAACCATTTTTGTTCTTCTTTGGGAAACAAATGTCGTCGCAGATGCTTCAACAACGGCATCGGTGTGTATCATCATCGTTATGACGACAATTAGCGGCCCGTAGCCTACGGGACCCGCACAATGACTGAGACAGAGTAACTACACGCACAAATCGAAAAAGAGGCAATGGCGATCACTTTTGGGAGCGAAAAGTTTTTTTTCAATTCGTATAAGGCCGCAAACTCCTCATTGAAACAGACCAAAGACCCCTAATAGCAATTGCTTTGAAGGCCATTTGGGACATGCAGCCACAATTTCAGCCTTCATTTTCGGCGCTTGCTCAGATTTGATTATGTTCTCCACTTTGTCCCAGATAAACAGCTGTTCCTGGCTGATATATTATCTAGACCATCGCCAGTGGTACCGGGCACTATGGATGACTTAACGGATGATGTTGACGTTCATGTAGTGAGCGTGTCTTCAGAACTGGTAGGCAAGAAAACGTTTGCTCGTCTAGCTGAAGCAACAGCGGATGACCCTGATTTACGAACTGCGCTACGCTGCATGAGAAACGGCGAAGAACTTCATAGCTGTAAATTTTGCGCACAAAAAGCTAGGACTAAACGGAGTCACGAGACACGCGCTGGTCTTCGTGTCTCCCTTTAGTCCTCTATTTTTGTGCGCAAAAGGTACAGCTATGAACTGTCACCAACTAGCCCGCCTTTCAGTGTTATGGCGAAGAACTGCAAGGCTGCTTGAAACCATTCAGCTCATAGTTGACTGAAGTTCAAGGGATTGTGCTGAAAGGAACAAAGGTCATCATCCCTAAGGCTATCAGAGCTGAAATACTGGGTCGCATTCATGAAGGTCATTTAGGCATAAACAAGTGCTAAGCAAGGGCATATCGACTGATACTCTGGTCTGGTCTGAATGGAGACATCGAAAACCTAGTAAAAACTTGCGCTGTTTGCCACACGTATGCGTACAGGCAGTGCTCTGGCCAACCCCAGAGTATGCCTGGTACAGAGTTGACGTTGACATCTTTATGTACGCCAGAAGCTCCTACATGTGCGTGTTTGATGCGTTTTCTAACTTTTCTGAAGTCGAAAAGCTGCCGGACACAACGACGGGCACTGTCATAAATAAACTTAGCTCAATTTTTTCTAGATAGGGAATTCCCTTAGAAGCCTCCACCGATAACGGTCCCCAGTTCCCATCACATGAGTTCTCTTTGTTTGCTTCCAGATATGACTTCACGCAAATGACTTTCAGTCCAAGATTCCCGCGGTCAAACGGGATCGCAGAAAAAGGAGTTCAAATTGTCAAAGCTATCATGATGAAGACTGGTGGAAAGAAGGAGGACTTCTGGATTGGTCTACTAAGCTACCGCTTGACACCACTGGACGAAGGCCGACCTCCAAGAGAATTTGTGCAGGGCAGGAAATCGTGCAATCGGCTGCCGCAATTCAGATCGTGCTCTGGACGCCAGCACTTCAGGCGTCAATCGTGCAACAGAAGTCTTCGATAGGGAAAACTGTGCCAGAACTCAACAAAGATGCAGTCGTAAGAGTTCGTGGAGATACATGGGATCGCACGGCTACTGTTTTGGATAAGGTGGCGCCAAGGTCTTATCGCGTCCCTACAGAATACAATCGGGTGCTTCGAAGGAACCGGCAACACCTTCTCGGCACACGTGAATCTTTCCAGATGGACGAAGCGGAAGACTCATCCCACGACGACGACATGTTCCAGGAAAATTTATGATCGCAGTCAGCGGGACACCCCTCGTCAACAGGAAGTTCGCCGGAGTCGATTTCAACCCCAAATCTAGAACACCAACCAAGGCAGTCCACCCGGCAAATGCGAAAACCCAGCCGCTTTCGTTACGACGAAGACTTCAACCAAGTCACGTGCATATTGATGTCAAAGTTCTAACTATCATACAGAGGAAGATGTATGGAAAGCAAGTTCTCTTTGCTGAAACTTAGGCCACAATCGTGCTTTTACCTTGTTCGAAGTTTTTCTTCTCTTGTGTTCTCTACCATCTTCAAAGTTCTATATATATATATATATAGATATATATAGGGGGTTTTGAAAATTAGGGGCTCGTTTGGAAATACAGAAAGAAATGCCGGCAGTCTACAACGCCAAAGAAGGGATAGGGGAATAGTTAGTTTATTTTTTACCGTTAGTGACGTTACATTATTTTTTTATAATTACGTGAGAAAGAAAGAAAAACACGCGCCTAGAGTGGGGACCGAACCCATGCCTTTCGATTAGATCTCGAATGCCTTACCAATTCGGCTATCTGGGCGACTGTGTTCTCCTTCACTTTCTGTGGTATTTATATTGTTACGTGGCGGCAGGACAATGATGAGGTGAGCCATGGGCGACAATGAAGTGATGTTGCCGCCGAGCGATGCGATCTATTTACAAGCGGCCATGATCGCTCGGGCCAGCCGCATCCTCTTCGTCGTCTTCGGTGACGGGCTATGGCGCTATGGGGCATTGTCCACAAAGGTGTTTCGTGACAATATTTACTAAAACTGTATCTGACGCTTGAGGGTGGTAGCCAGCGCCACTCAGACTACACGGGGGGAAGGGGACCTTCTTTTTAACCCCCGGGGAGTGACGCGAACGTCTACAGCCTGTCATAAGCGGGTAACTGGCGGGAAACCCTCTTATGCTACCTTGGCATCAAGGCTGCCAGAACCGAGGCCCTCGCTAAGCGCTTCGCCCGATAAAGGGGTTTTTGGAAATGAGGGGCTCGTTAGGATATACAGAAAGAAATAACGGCAGTCTACAACGCCAAAGAAGGCATAAGGGAATAGTTAGACTATTTTTTACCGCTAGTGACGTTTCATTATTTTTTTATTAATTACGTGAGAAAGAAAGAAAAACGCGCGCCCAGAAAAAGAAAGAAAAAAAGAAAAACACTGGCGCGTGTTTTTCTTTAATAATGTAACGTCACTAACGGTAAAAATAGTCTAACTATTCCCCTATGCCTTCTTTGGCGTTGTAGACTGCCGGCATTTCTTTCTGTATATATATATATATATATATATATATATATATATATATATATATATATATATATATATATATATATATATATATATATATATATATATAAATATATATATATATATATATATATATATATATATATATGTATATATATTTATATATATATATATATATATATATATATATATATATATATATATATATATATATATTTATATATATATATATATACATATATATATATATATATATATAGACTGAAAAGATAAAAACTCACACAGAGCGCGAAAAAAATAAGGTTAGTAGAGACAGAGACAAACGAGAAATACTTAGAAAATAAAAATAAGTTTACTGACGTTTCAGGGAGAGGACTTCCTTTCTTCAGAGTACAAAATAAGTTCGTTTCAGAGCTATATATACAGAAAATGTAGCAAGCGCGAGGGCAAGGTAAGAGGAGGGAGAGTTTGTACAAATGGATTCATGGTTGGTGGGTAGCAAAAGAATGAAGGGAGAGCGGGAAAATTAATTACAACAAGGATAATAAGAACACACAGTCACGCGGTACGAACTTGGAAAAAAAGACAGAAAGAAGAACCAAACACAGAGAAAAAAATAATACATAATTAAAAAATAAAAATAATAATAAATAACAAGGTAATTTTCCTCCCCCGTGGCAACGGGGGTGAAAGAGGGGTCAAAACAAGATAGGCCCATGCCCGTGTTTGACATGGGCAAAAAGATTAGTCACGCGGAACGAAGACGTTCCAAAGAAGATATGCACACAAAGGGCGAACATCTGCCCATTCACACCCGTTCTAGGAATCCAAGTAAGGTCATTGAAACAAGAGACACGTGGCTTCTGTTGGTGGGAGGCGGGGCGCGACCCCCGCTTTTCGGCGCGACCCCCGCCTCCCACCAACAGAAGCCACGTGTCTCTTGTTTCAATGACCTTACTTGGATTCCTAGAACGGGTGTGAATGGGCAGATGTTCGCCCTTTGTGTGCATATCTTCTTTGGAACGTCTTCGTTCCGCGTGACTAATCTTTTTGCCCATGTCAAACACGGGCATGGGCCTATCTTGTTTTGACCCCTCTTTCACCCCCGTTGCCACGGGGGAGGAAAATTACCTTGTTATTTATTATTATTTTTATTTTTTAATTATGTAGTTTTTTTTTTCTCTGTGCTTGGTTCTTCTTTCCGTCTTTTTTTCCAAGTTCGTACCGCGTGACTGTGTGTTCTTATTATCCTTGTTGTAATTAATTTTCCCGCTCTCCCTTCATTCTTTTGCTACCCACCAACCATGAATCCATTTGTACAAACTCTCCCTCCTCTTGCCTTGCCCTCGGGCTTGCTACATTTTCTGTATATATAGCTCTGAAACGAACTTATTTTGTACTCTGAAGAAAGGGAGTCCTCTCCCTGAAACGTCAGTAAACTTATTTTTATTTTCTAAGTCTTTCTCGTTTGTCTCTGTCTCTACTAACCTTATATATATAAAAAATATATAAATATATATATATATATATATATATATATATATATATATATATATATATATATATATATATATATATATATATATATATATATATACATATAAATACAGAGAAAGATAAACTCACAAAGCGCGCAGAAATAGTATAAGTAAAGAGTCGGATACACAGCAAGAACAATAACAAACAATGTTTACTTACGTAGCGGCAACAGCAAAATCATGTAACTTTACTCTGATGAAGGCAAGTCCCGTTGCCGCTACGTAAGCAAAAATTGTTTGTTATTGTTCTTGCTGTGTATCCGACTCTTTACTTATACTATATATATATATATATATACATATATATATATATATATATATATATATATATATATATATATATATATATATATACACATATATATATATATATATATATATATATATATATATATATATATATATATATATATATATATATATATATATATATATATATATTTATTGCCGCGAAGAAAGCTTTCCCACAATGAGCCTCTACGTCACTGGGAGCACGCTCTCGTGGCGCTGTTCCACGAAGCCACGTGGAATGCGCGCTCGTGCGGCGGGGCTAGTTTTGGAAGAGACGCTCGTGGGGAGACGTTTGAAACGGTCGGTGTTTGATGTTGTGGGCACAAGTTTGCCTCAATACACTAATTGTAATCCACCCGTGCAACGTCTTGTCGCTACAAAACTGGTGAAGGTGCGGGGCACGATCAATTGCGCTCTACATCCACTCCCCCTATGTAGGCCCGGCGACAAGCTCAGCCACGGAGTTGACACCCGTCCACGAAGGAACCAGCCGGCGACTGCGAGGGTTACCGGTAGAATTCTAGCCTATGACCAGCAGACCAAGGATGGCCACGCGGGACGCCAGCACTGTGACCTCCGGTACCGGTACGGCACCTTCCTACTTCGTCGTACACCAGCCCCGCACACCAAACGTTTTCTATGGGGACTCTTTTGAGGACGGAGAAGATTGGCTCGACCAATTCAATCGCGTTGCGAACTTTAAGGGATGGAACGAGCAACACAAGCTGCATAACGTGTACTAAGCCTTAGAAGAGTCAGCTCGCACGTGGTTTGAAAACGACGAGGCCACGTTGAGGCCGTGGAACGAGTTTCGCCGCCGGTTTTTGGCCACGTACGCCTGCACGGATCGTCGGGAAAAAGCTGAGTCGGCGCTTCAAGCTAGAAACCAACGGCCAAATGAAAGCGTCACCATGTACGTAGAAGACATGGCTCGCCTCTTCCGGCGCGCAGACCCGGCTATGTCTGAGGAAAAGAAGTTGAGACAGCTTATGCGAGGTGTAAAGCAGGATGTATTTGCTGGGTTGGTGCGCAATCCTCCGCAGTCTGTCAGCGCATTTCTGTCTGAGGCCACAGCAATTGAAAAGGCCCTACTCCAAAGAGCGAGGCAGTACAGCCGGGACATCACTTTTATGTCGAGCGACGCCCCTTCATTAGAGCAAGGAAACGGCGGCCTCCGGGAGTTGGTCAGGTCGATCGTTCGAGAGGAACTCCAAAAGCTGCACGGAGTCCAGCAGCTTCAAGCCTCCATGCCCCTTGCGGAGGCTATACGCCGCGAAGTCAGGCAAGCTGTTGGAGCGCCCGAGACGTATGAAGCCCCACAAAGACAGTATAATGTGCCGCAGGAGCCGTACGGGGTCCCGCAACAACAGACCCAGGTTGCCTCATATGCGGCAGCCCTGAGGGAGTCGGATCGCTACGTTGCCCCAGCACTTGCCGCCGCAACACCGCAAACGACATTGGGCCTCCGACCCCGCGCCATGCTGACGGTTGATGAGGCACGGCGGCCTCGCAAGAGCGACCAGTGGTGCACGCCGGATCAGCGACCTCTATGTTTCCATTGCGGCGAGGCAAGCCACATATACAGAGCTTGTCCCTACCGACGACTTGGTCTTCGTGGATTTCCTCCACACGCCCGAGGTACGGTGAGCGCCCCGCCGAAACCGAAAGCTACCTGGCCGAACGTCGAAATGGGTTTCCGCAGCGACGGCGCGACAACCGATCACCGTCACCGATGCGACGCCGCTATTCGAGTCCA
Source organism: Haemaphysalis longicornis (assembly GCF_048455015.1). Taxonomy (NCBI): domain Eukaryota; kingdom Metazoa; phylum Arthropoda; class Arachnida; order Ixodida; family Ixodidae; genus Haemaphysalis; species Haemaphysalis longicornis. The sequence continues at coordinate 203,351,179 of NW_027526407.1, read as the reverse complement.
AGCCCGTCACAATCTTCACGGCGCCGTTCTCCGAGCCCTTCCGTCCGGGAAAACTAAGAGCAGCGACCTCGGGAGGTGGGGCCGCTTACCATCGAAACGCTGAAGACCCTCCAATGAAACGGCGACGACCAACCGGCGACGCTGTGGTTTGTTCCGATATACCTGTGCAGGTTGACAACGAGCAAGAAATAGTCGCATTGGTGGACACCGGAGCGGATCGTTCAGTTATGAGCAAGTCATTGGCTACTACCCTGAAAAAGGTACTAACGCAGTGGACAGGACCACCGTTTCGCACCGCTGGCGGCCACTTGATTACTCCGTCCGGAAGGTGCACAGCACGCGTTAAAATTAGAGGCTTCACATACGTCGGACATTTCATCGTGCTTCCCGTATGCTCGAAGGACTTAATCCTCGGCATGGACTTTCTACGAGAGAATGGTGCTGTCATCGATTTACAGAAACTCAGTGTAAGCTTCTCGACAAAGAGAGCGGTAGCTAAGGATGTCGACGACCGACGGGACACTGCCTTGCGCGTCATCGGCGACAACATAACGCTGCCTCCTCGAACCAGTATGCTTATTCCTGTCAAGAACGACGCTTTTCAGGACTACGAAGGAATTGCGGAACGAAACGTCGGTCTCTTGCCTGACAGGGGCATTTGCTTTGCAAGGGGGCTCGTCAAGCTACAAAATGGATGCACAACAGTGCTGCTGACAAACTTCGGCACAGAGTGTCAACATGTCGCAAAAGGCATGACCATAGCTTCCATTGAGGATGTTGCTGAAGTAACGAATATTTGTATGCTGGAAGAAACAGACTCAGATCACCTGGTCGGAGGTGCGCTGCTGCCACCAGTACAAGTCAACCCCAACTTGAACTCCGCGCAGAAGGAGCTGTTACTGGAACTTGTGAGAGAGTTTTCTGAGTGTTTCGCATAATCATCCCGTGTACGCCGCACGTCCGTGGCGAAGCACCGCATCATTACCGACGAGCCTGCGAGACCAACCCGCCAGCATCCATACAGAGTATCACCAAACGAAAGGGAGGCAATCAACCAACAAGTACCGGAAATGCTAATGGATGACGTCATTCAACCATCGAAAAGCCCGTGGGCTTCACCCGTAGTCCTGGTAAGAAAGAAGGACAACACATTGCGTTTCTGTGTGGACTACCGTAAACTGAATATTGTGACAAAACGAGACGTTTACCCTTTACCTCGAATTGATGACACACTAGACCGCTTGCGGAATGCAAAATTCTTCTCATCATTGGACCTCAAATCAGGATATTGGCAGATAGAAGTCGATGAGCGGGACCGGGAGAAAACGGCCTTCGTGACACCTGATGGCTTGTATGAATTCAAAGTTCTCCCCTTCGGCTTGTGTTCTGCCCCTGCAACGTTCCAACGGATGATGGACACTGTCCTCGCCGGATTGAAGTGGCAAACGTGTTTAGTTTACCTTGATGACGTGGTGGTGTTCTCGGCCACGTTTGAAGAACATCTCACACGACTAAAAGGCGTATTACAAGCAATACGATCCGCAGATCTCACTATAAAGCCCGAAAAATGTCATCTAGGTTTTGAAGAGCTTAAATTCCTCGGCCACATAGTCAGCCAACAAGGTATCCGCCCAGACCCTGACAAAACGTCCGCGGTATCTTCGTTTCCCAGACCTACCGACAAGAAAGCTGTACGACGCTTCCTAAGCCTATGCGCGTCCACAAACGGTTCGTCGAAGGTTTCTCGAGGATCGCTGAACCTCTTACACGGCTTACAAGGGAAGACGTGCCATTTGTATGGGCAAGTGAGCAAGAGTGCTCCTTTGAGGAACTACGGAGACGGCTGCAGGAAGCTCCAGTGCTCGTACATTTCGACGAAACCGCTGACACGGAGATTCACACTGATGCTAACAATGTTGGCTTCGGAGCTGTACTTGTTCAGTCGCAACAGGGCGCCGAACGAGTCGTAGTGTATGCGAGTCGCACCCTTTCAAAAGCCGAAGCAAACTATTCCACCACGGACAAGGAATGCTTGGCCGTCGTCAGGCGATCACCAAATTTAGGCCCTACCTTTACGGCAGGCCTTTTAAAGCAGTCAGCGATCATCACTCCCTGTGCTGGCTCGCCAACCTCAAAGACCCCTCGGGTAGATTGGCTCGGTGGAGCTTTAGACTTCAGGAATACGACATAACAGTTGAATATAAATCTGGAAGGAAGCACAGTGACGCTGACTACTTGTCACGAGCACCGATATCTGCAGAGTCCTATGATTACGATGAAGAATTAACACTTTTTGGGGCAATAAATTCATCCCAAATGGCCGACTTACAATGTGAGGACCCGGAACTAGGCCCACTCATCAAATACCTTCAAGGAAAACGCACTGACGTACCGCGCGCCTTCGCTCGTGGATTGTCGTCCTCCTGCCTCCGCGAAAACGTGCTATACAAAAAGAACCATGACAGCAGCAAAGAGGCCTTCCTTCTTGTCGTACCCTCAGTGCTTCGCGAAGAAATCTTACAGGCCTGCCACGATGAGCCACCAGCGGGTCACTTAGGTGTTAGCCGGACGTATGCGAGAATTCACCAAAAATACTACTGGCCGAGGCTTCTTCCACAGTGCAACACTACGTGAAGACCTGTCACGATTGCAAGCGGCGCAAAACACCGCCATTGAAGCCCGCCGGACTACTTCATCCGCTGGAACCACCACAAACGCCGTTCTACCAAGTTGGCATGGACCTGCTCGGACCATTTTCGATGTCTTTCTCTGGAAACAAGTGGATAGTAGTAGCAACAGACTATTTGACACGGTACGCTGAGACCAAAGCTCTTCCTCGAGGAACAGCAGCAGAAGTGGCAAAGTTTTTTGTGCACGAGATTGTTTTACGCCACGGCGCACCCGGATTTATTATTACAGACAGGGGAACAGCTTTCACCGCCGATTTGATGAAAGACGTCCTCAGGCTGACGGGGAGCCACCATCGGAAGGCCACCGCATATCACCCACAAACCAACGGGCTTACGGAACGTCTGAACAGAACATTGGTTGACATGTTATCCATGTACGTTGACGTGGAGCACAAATCATGGGACGAAATTCTGCCATATGTAACATTCGCATACAATACGGCTGTGCAAGAGGCGACGCGGAGGACACCCTTCCAACTGGTCTACGGACGTCAAGCAACGACAACACTCGATGCCATGCTCCCCTTCTATGATGGCGACTCAGGTGACAACGGAGCTGAAGAGTTTATCCAACGGGCTGAGGAGGCACGACAGCTGGCCAGGCATCGCATTCTGCGCCAGCAGGAAAGAGACGCGCGACAGTATAATCTCCGCCACCGAGCTACAAGGTACATGCCAGGAGACCTCGTGTGGGTGTGGACGCCAATCCGCCACCGTGGACTCTCAGAAAAACTTCTCCGGCGGTATTTTGGCCCTTATGAAGTGACCCGCCGAATCAGTGACGTTACCTATGAACTTGTACCTCGCGGTTCTCGCTCCACAGCTCGCGGACGATCACCCGGCAAAGAAGTCGTGCATGTTGTGCGCATGAAGCCATACTATGCGCGGGATATCCACTCAAGACTTCATTGCACAGGACACTGATGTGCTATCTTTTTAGACTAGCTTCATTTTTTTTTCTTCTTTGGGTTTACATTTCGTTCTTTGCATGTATTTTTTCCTTTGTGTTTCTATTTATTTCTGGCTTAATTTCCGCACTTCATTTGTGCCACAGCATCGGGGCGATGCTGCTAACGAGGGGAGCAATGCCGCGAAGAAAGCTTTCCCACAATGAGCCTCTACGTCACTGGAAGCACGCTCTCGTGGCGCTGTTCCACGAAGCCACGTGGAATGCGCGCTCGTGCGGCGGGGCTAGTTTTGGAAGAGACGCTCGTGGGGAGACGTTCGAAACGGTCGGTGTTTTACGTTGTGGGCACAAGTTCGCCTCAATAAACTAATTGTAATCCACCCGTGCAACGTCTTGTCGCTACAATATATATATAAATATATATATCGGCACGCTACCACAAATAACCCTTCTTCTTTTTGTTGCTTCAAGGCTGCATGCTTACTGCTCGACTCCGGAACAGACTACACCTACAGCAGGTCCGCATACACCCACTGGCAGAAAGCACAAAAAGACAAACTCGGATACGTTTCATAAATTTAAGCGAACTCAAGACATGAAAGCATAGGACCTCCCCATGGAGGACTTGGACACATGGGATCAAAGTTCACAGAATGAGGTTGACTTGGCCAAGCACATATTGCCTCAACAAGCCAATCTTGACCAAATAGATTCGCGACTTTCTCACCTGTGGCAGGCCAAACACAGTATAAAAAAGAGGTTCCAAACACAGCGGCATAACGGTTACTTAACAAGGAAATCGAAAGTAGCATAGCTGAAGCAGAAGCCGGTGGGCACCCGTCCGCATTCCATTTTTCCAGATCTGTGGATGGCTCGACGACAGTGCGCCTTTGTTGAAGACGCGTACTGGCGACGCCACCGCCGGCTTAGGGATTAGTCCTGGCGCCTTTGTCGTCTGCTCGCTGGGTTGGCATTTTTTCTCTCTTTTAAATGGCGGGGGTGTTCCCCTTCTTTACCTCGTCGGGGAAAGCTCTAAGTGCACGAATCTTTGGAAAAGAAAATAGTCCTGTCTGGAAACTGCCAACCAGCTCCACGTCTGTTTTCTCACCTCCTTCAGCAGCCGACATTCCGGGCTACTACAAAATTGGTGACCCGAACACCGCTTCAACGAACACGCCACGATGAGCTCCGACGACACCACTGCGGCCTCAGCGCCTGCAGGCTTCACCACAGAACTGAAACTACGAAATGTCCGGCCTAGGAATCCAAGAGTTTGGTTCAGCCCAGTGAGGCCCGTTTTCACCTCCGGCACATCACCTCGCAATCAAAGTACCTTAACGTCGTCGCAGCCCTGCCCCCAGAAATTGCCGACGCTATCGACGACATTTTGGTTTTACCCCTCACACACGGGGAATACGACACCCTCAAAAAGACGGGGCTTGACCATCTCGAGGAGGCTTAAGAAAGCAAATTTCAACAGATCTTATGTCGGGAAGCGCTGGGTGACCAACGACCTTCCCAACTGGGGCACCGTATGCGGCAACTACTCGGTCTGCACGCCCGTCAGGACGGCCAGCTACCACTTCTTCGGGAACTTTTTTCTGTAACGGCTGCACCAGTCGGTGAGCGTGGTTCTCGTGGTTCAGCTGAGACGTCCCTTGATCGACTGGCGCAACTTTCCAATATTCTAGTTCAACCATTACGCCCATAGCTGCTGCAGAAACACACCAACAGCCAGATCGACTATCGAGCCTTGTGAAAAAAGTGTAAAAACTTTTCCAGACCACGCAGCAACGTTTGCTGTCTGGCGCTCCCCAACAGGACGAGCAACGATCTAAACCGATCGCCTTCCAGACAGCCAAGCCCTTCCCAGAGGAGCCAGTCACGAGATAGGCAGGACGGAGTTTGCTGGTACCACCGTCGTTTTGGCAGGGGTGCTAGCAGCTGCACTCAACCATCCTCGTTTCCGGGATACGCTAGGACCAGTCGTTAACGGCGGATTACGACATCAGCCCTCCACCCAGCCGCCTGTTCTTCGTAGTCGATAGCGTAACCAACTCGCGGCTGCTAGTCGACACATGAGCCGAAATCTCTATTGTCCCGGCAACCCCGGCGGACCGCAGAGGTAGCAAGAACATATCGTCGCTGCAGGCAGTGATCAACATTGCCATCGCTACGTACGGCTTCCGCTCGCTGACAGTAGACGTCGGACTCAGGCGCCTATTTTGTTGGGTCTTCTGGGTGGCGGTCGTTAATTTCACTTTACTCGGAGCAGACTACATTCAACCTGAATGTGAGCGTACGTGAGCGTTGCCTCAAGGATAACCACACATCCATTAAAGCACGTGGTTTGGAGCGGCTCTTCTGGCCTCTGCCCCTTCCAGCAAGTATCTGCCTACCACCACGTACTGGACGAATTCCCTTCTCTTACCAAGCCCCGCAACACGAAACAGCCAGTGAAACACAATGTGACTCACCACATCGTCACCACCGGGCTGCCAGTCACCGCCCGGCGATGGCGGCTGTCCAGCAACAGCCTTCAAACTGCACGCAGTGAGTTTGAGCATATTCTGCAGCTGGGAATTATTCGCCCTTCGTCAAGCAACCATTCATCCCCGCCGCCATGGTGCCTAAAGACGACGGGGACGACTGGTGCCCATGCGGTGAATATAGAGCCTTGAACGCATCGACAACGCCGGACCAGTCTCCTCTGCCACAGATTCGCGATTTTAGTGCGCGGTTGGCAGGCACAAAAATATACAGCAAGATCGACCTTCGTAGCGGCATACCACCAAATCCCCGTCGCACCGGAGGACATACCAAAAATAGCCATAACAACTCCATTTGGCCTATTTGAGTTTGTCCATGTGCCCTACGGCTTAAAACATGCAGCACAGACCTTTCAAAGGTTCATGGTTGAAATCACCCGGGGTCTTCCTGTCGTCTTTACCTGGATAATATTTTGAGGGCAAGCAGAATTCCTAGCGAGCATGAACAGCACCTCTACCTCCTCTTTCAGCGTCTGGTTGAGCACGGTCTGGTGTTGAAACCTCAAACGTGCGTGTTTGATGTCGAGGCTCTCACTTTCCTCTGCCACCACATCACTGCGGAAGGCATTGTGCCATTGGAATTGAGAGTGGAATCTGTCAAGAAGACTCCTGCTCCAACATCTTTCCGCACGCTGAGAAAGTTCCTCTGGCCCTTAAACTTCCACCGGCGGTTAATTCCGTCTTGTGCTCAAGTACTCCATCCGCTGACCGACCTGCTGCGCCGAGGCGACCAAAAGGCACCAGAATTTTGTTTGTCTAACGAACACCTCAAAACTTTCCAGAAAGCTAAGGACGAACTGGCCGCAGCTACCCTTCTCATCCATCCACTGCCTGAGGCTCCTACATGCCTCATAATGGACGCCTGTGGGAGCATTGCTGCAGCAACAGGAGCGTGCGCAGTGGACGCCGCCGGGTTTCTTTCGAAGCGCCTGAATCCTGAAGAAGTTTTGTACAGCACTTGATGCTCATAATCTATCGCTCAATTAGGCATTTTCCCTACTTCCTCGAAGGTCGTGAGTTGTACTTGTTGAGAAACCACAAGCCCCTCACCTACGTATTGAACCACAACAGTTCCCCCTACTCAGAACGAGAAATTCGTCAGCTTTAATTCATCTTTGAGTTTTCTACAGACATCCGCCACGTTCGCGGGGTCAAAAACAAGGCAGCCGACCCCTTGTCTCGCGTCAACGCTTCCGGTACAAAAGTCCTGGACTTCGAGGCGATCGCCGCGGCTCAGCGGAAGGATACTGCTTTGACGACACTAGAAGGTGGGGAATCTTCACTCGTGCTTCCGGAGGTGGCACGTCCCTACGTCCAAGGAAGGATACCTTGCTATACCTCCTAGGCAACCCCACGACCTTTCGTCCCACTGAATTTTAGTCGAGTGATATTCAACACTTTCACCTCCATCAGCCACCCAGGTGTCCATGCCACCCAGCGGCTGATAACAGAACGCTTTGTTTGGCCCAGCGTCAACGCGGACGTGCGGCGTTGGGCTTGGACTTGTGAAACGAGTCAGCAAGTGAAGGTGGCTTGCCACACTCGGGCTTCACTACAGTATCACAGGGTTTAAACGTGCAAGAAAAGCGCGGACACTAGAGGAGAAAACAAGCAAGAAAAAATAAGCGCCGCATCCAACTAAAAGTGGCGCAGAGTGGCGCAGAGGTACGGTGTTAATGTTGTTTTCAACGCGCCCGGAAAGCTGTCAAAGATTTGCCCCATAATTTCAAAGAAGAAGGCCCCGCTCTGCACAAAGAAGCACAAAACGCAGTACACTGAGTGCACAAAGAATGTTGTCAACGAAGTCCCAATGAGTTGCTCGAAAGTTTACATCGGGCAGAGCGGTCGCTGTTTCAATGAACGAGCGCGTGGGCACAATCGGGCTGTGAAAAACAAAGCTGTAAAGCACATGTCTGGCCACTATTAGCAATGCATGTGTGTACCAAGGCTGGAGCAGACAAGATTTCTGCGCAGGGCTAGTGATAAGCTTGAAAAAGAAATTATCGAAGCGTTTTAATAAAAAAGCGGGTGAAGAGTGCATAAGCAAGCCATCTGTTGCCATTTCAGAAACAGAGATCGAATCCCTAGTAAGCGTACTCAGTGGGGACGTTATGTTTAGATACCATATAAATGCTTGTTGTTTCTTTATTAGGTTAAGTTTGAAGTGGCGCTTTGTTCTTCTTGTTTGTTTTCTTCTCTAGTGTCCGCGTTTTTTTTGAGCCGGTAAACTATGTGATTACGTCGAACCAACTGGCCCACATCAAGGTATTGCTAGTTTCCACTACAGGAATTTTGGACTGCTGAGTCGCGGTTTGACCACGTTTCCCTCGACCTTGTGGGACCACTACCATCCTGTCAGAATTCAGGTACCTGCTCACATGCATTGATAGATACAGCCGATGGCCTGAAGCTATACCAATGGCGGACATATGAGCTAGGATCGTCGCGCAGGACTTTATTCAGGCATGGGTGTACCGCTTTGGCTGCCCCGCCCGCATAACAACTTACTGGTGACGGCAGTTCCAGAGCAACCTCTTTTCCGCGCTTTCGACCCACCTCAGCATGAGGCTGCATCATACAGACGCCTACTACCCCACCAGCAACTGAATGGTGGAGCGCTTGCACAGGAAACTCAAAGTTGCACACGGAGCGAAACTCTATCCCCAGCACTGGGTAAAAGCTCCCGCTCGTTCTTCTTGGCATGCGCTCAACGGTGAGAGAAGACCTCGACTTCAGCTCAGCGGAAATGGTGTGCGGCTCAACAGTGCGCCTCCCGGGAGAATTTCTTTCCGACCCGACACTTTCCGCCCCTGCAGCATCCGACCATATCGAGAAGCGCATGGCTTTCGCAACGCAGACCAACACCACCTCGCATCACCTACAAAAGATAGGTTTTCAATTTTTGCGACATGGACTCAGCTACACATGTGTTCGTGCGAGAAGACGCAACGAAGCAGACCCTCACTCTACCGTACGACGGCTCATACAAATTTTTGGGACGTAATAACAAGACCATCACAATCGACGTGCGGGCCAAACGAGAAGTCGTCACCATCAACCGCGCGAAGCCTGCTCATATTGAGGCTTCTTCTTACGAAGCCTCTCACGTATGTTTTAAGAGATACCCAGTAGACTCTGTCCTGTCGCCATTCAGCCGGTGGCTGTTGCCTTTCTTTAAAAGCTCCGCAATCTAGGGGGGGAGCCTCTGCAGCGCAAGCCGCTTGGCTTCTTCGGGCATTCCTTTAATCCCGGTCTGCGGCCGGCTGAATGACAGTGCGCCTTTGTTGAAAACGCGTACTGGCGACGCCACCGCCGGCTTAGGGATTAGTCCTGGCGCCTTTGTCGCCTGCTCGCTCGGGGGACTTTTTTCTCTCTCTTTTGAAGGGGAAAGCTCTTGGCAAATTCATCTTTGGAACACAAACAGTCATGTCTCGAATCTGCAAACCAACTCCATGTCTGTTTTCTCGCCTCCTTGAGCAGCCGACATTCCGGGCTGGTACATAACAAAAAATCGAAAAAATGTCGTGTACCTCACCAAACGACAATCAAACCGCTGTGTGATCGCATAAGGGGAAGATGAATACCCCAAAACATGGCACACCTTCCCCAGTTACTCAGCAAAGACATAAGACGTGTTACTGAGAGCAAAAACTTACTCTGTATTCAGCAGGCGTACCAAGGAGGTGGACCATCATTACTCCAAATGCTGCAGGATCTCTACGTTCCTACTGCCCCTTCAGCAGCAGAGAGAGCACATGGAGGTGAACCCAACATTAGGATGGCCACACTAATCATGAAAGCATATGCTAGGGAGGCCACCTCTCAGCTCAACACGCAATCAGCACCACACCCAGATAGGCATTACCAACGCTGTAATGACCAACTTTGATGACTGCTCAATAGACGGTATTACCGCCTACATTACATGCTGTGGGGCAAGGGAACCTTCCGCCCACAAAGAAAAGTGCCATAAGTCGGTCATTGCCAAACCTTGGAAAGCTCTGAAGGTAGAAAGATTGAGGCTTATTTCACTGACGTCGTGCATCCGGGAGATGACGGAGCGCGTTTTTACACGCCTGAACCACAAATAGTCCCACATACGCTTTTCCCGCGCATCATGATGGGTTCAGAGACTTCGTTATCGATGCAAGAACTGATGTTACAACTTCAACATAAAATACCCTCAACCCGGCCCCCGAGTCATAACGCCGCTTGATCTTATAAAGTCTTTGACTTTGTTGCGCACAAGGTCATCCACTATGCTCTCAGTGAATAAAAGGAAGGAAACAAGGCTTACAACTACAACTACGACGTTATGCAGCAAGGACCACCTGACCAACGGTACCGGGTCTCACATCTGACCTTACCTGTACTGGCAACGATTGCACCCCGAAGGAGTCTGTCTTGTCACTATTTCCTTTTAATCAGGCAAACGTTAAATAGGACCGTGACGACAGCAAATCCCTGACATGCATCGAGCCTTTATGCGAATGATATAACAACCTGGACCACCGGAGGCAGCGATGGCGACAGTCAATGACAAACGACAAGAGGTTACCACAGTCAGTGGTCGGCGAACTCACTGATAAGTCCACTCACTCAGACTCATTTCGACCCACACTCACATGCGAGTTTGAGTTTGAGTAAGCGCGAAGCTAGTGTGGAATGGTGAGTTCGAGCATGAGTGAGTTCGAGCCGAGTGAGGCGAACTGAGTTTGGGTCCAATTGAGTTGCAGTACGCCTGAGGCCCAGTGAATTCTGAGTCCATTTTGACTTCTGAGTGCATTTTGAGCTTTGAGTCCATTTTGAGTTTTAGTCCATTTTGAGTTTGAGTCCATTTTGAGTTTTGAGTCCATTTTGAGTTTGAGTCCTTTTGAGTTCTGAGTTCGTTTTGAGTTCTGAGTACATTTTGAGTTTGAGTCCTTTTGAGTTCTGAGTTCGTTTTGAGTTTGGGTCCATTTTGAGTTCCGAGTGCATTTTGAGTTTGAGTCTGTTTTGAGTTCTGAGACCATTTCGAGTTTGTGTCCATTTTGAGCTTGTGTTTATTTTGAGTTTAGTTCATTTTGAGTTCTGAGTACATTTTGAGTTTGAGACCTTTTTTAGTTCTGAGTACAGTTTGAGTTTGAGTCTATTTTGAGTTCTGAGCACATTTTGAATTTGAGTACATTTTGAGTTTGAGTTTATATTGAGTTTTGAGTACATTTTCAGTTGTGAGTACATATGCGTTCTGAGTCCATTTTAAGTCTGAGTACATATGAGTAGCCTAGCAGGCAGCTATGATTGGCTGTTAAGTTTCATGCGTCGCTGTGGGCTCGGAACTCACGTTACCTGCGGGTACGGCACCATTCGCGATCCGCATGATCGGTTGGGAGAAAGAGGGTGTCTGATTTTTTTTAATTTTTTTTGAATTTTCATGACCTTAAGCCTTGCTGTATACCAAGTTTTCGCGGTTGTGGGAGTGAGTGATAAGTGACCAGTGAGGTCATAAAAAAGGGTTGTCTTAACTTTTCCTCCTGATGGATCCACTTAAAGGGTGGGAAAGGGTGGTGGGAAAGCACACGGTGGCGCTTGCTTGCTGGTTGTTCGCCTGCTACTGTTAACGGCTTGATATACTAGGGGTCACAAAGGAAGACGTGAGAGCCCGGGGAATAAGGAGGCGGGAGCTGTACCTTCTGCTGTTTCAAATGAATTAGCTGAATTTACTGGGCAACGCCCCTTTAGACAGAATAATGACCGCATTCGATTGGGTTGAAAGTCAAACTGATGACGCTAAGTTGTGTAAGGTATCAAATGAAAGGTCTCAATTAACGGAATCACGCGTGGTAAATAAAAAAATGCTTCCTGATTGTAGTCACCAGGCAGTCATAATGAGTCATTGATTGGGTTAAAGTTGAAAATGACGCTGCGAGGGCATGTGGGGAATAAAATTCAAGGTCTCGATGTGGGAAATCATTCGGAACAAAAATGCGTTATTGTTATATCATGACGTAGTCATGGTTAGTCATAGATTCAGTTAAAACGCAAGTTCATGAAACTAGGGCGTCTGGCGTATCAAATAAAGGTCTCGATGAGGGTAATCATGTGCTTTCTGATTAATATCATGACATAGTCAAGGTGGGTCATAAATGTGGTTAAACATCACAATGACGCCACTGCGTGTACGGGGCATCAAATTCAAGGTTCCGATGAGAGAAATCACGTGGGAAAAAATTGCGGTATGGCTATATCATGAGATAGTCATGGTTAGTCATTGATTGGTTTAACATTCACATTGATTCCGCTAGGGTGTGATGGGTATCAAAAAATGGTCTTGATGAGCGGAATCACGTAGGAGGAATACAAAAATGCTTCCTGGTTATAACCATAAGATAATCATGATGAGTCTTAAATTGGGTTAATTTTCGAAGTGACCACGCTAGGATGTGTAGGGCATAAAATTGACGGTCTTGGCGAGAAAAACGTGGTAGAAATAAAAAAGGCTTCGTGGTTCTAATCATAAGATAGTCATTATGAGTCATAGATTGAGTTAAATACAAGATTCGGCCGCTAAAGCGTGTGAGGTGTCAAATTGAAGGTTTCAGTTAGGTGAATCACGTCGGACATTTAAATAATGCGTCCTGGTTACCATCATGAGAGCCATGGTTAGTTTGACTGGTATCAATTTCATATGATCCTCCTAGGGTGTGTGGGGTATCAAATTAAACTTCTCGTCGAAGGGGATCCCGTGGGAGAAATATAAAAATGCCTTCTAGGTAAAGTTATGAGGATATAGAAAAAGGTATCTTTATTTAAGTGCTGGATCGGGTTTAACCAAACTTCCTTGCCAACCCGTAAGGCAGCTGTGCTATATACACGCGAAGGTATCTCCAGAGATGTTCATTCCTTCCTAGTAATAAAAAACCGTTGTAATATAAATATTGGCGTTTAATTGGTGAATCATCCAGGCAGGGTGGCACGAGGAAAAACAAAAGTCACGCCAAGCTCTCGAACCTAATTCACCAGACTCAGAAAGTCTTTGTAATACCTGTCATTCAAACGTTACTTTCTCCTTTTCCACATGTCCCAACAAACAAGCAGATCCTTCGACACATATGGTGTTGGGGAAATTGTGGACTACCATAGGTAACAGGGGGCATCAGAGCTTATCAGTAAGGCGAATTTCACATTTGTTTATGAATAAGCCTTGCGGCCACGTTTCGTGTGCGTAATTTACTTCCCACAGTGTACCAACGTGCACTCGAATCCAGAATTGGCCAATTACATGTGAGACATTACCTCCTTTCTAGAGTGCAGGAGATAGAGAGGCAGCAGAGCCACCAAGACATAAAAAGAAATTGCGACAGAAGGAAAACACTTCAGAAATATAAGCAAGCGCAGTTTGTGTGTGCGCTCGAACTGATTTTTTTACAATAACAACTCAGCGCAAGATGTAAAAACTAGCACATGATAACAATGTAAAGGAAAAGAAGTAACTCGGTCTCTGCCGTTCTCCAACGACTACATGTGAAACACAATGAAACAAAAGATGACTGATGCAACACACGCGCACACACAAACACACACACACGCACGCAAACGCACGCACCCGCGCACGCCCACACCCAGTCGCACTCTCACACGCACACACACACGCGTGTGTGCTTGAAGTTAACAGCTGGGTACGGTTGCTGTAATCGCTTAGAATGGTAGCGTGGTGCTTTTCTGAGCTGCGAGAGCTCATCCCAGCTAGCAAATGGTAATAAAAACTAATACAAGTGCCTCAGCAAACAACGAGGTGCTGTTTTGCTTGTCCCACGTGACTTCCGACCTTGGGACCCTCAATTTGATACCCCACATTTTTTAGCGCCACATCTATCCGGCTTTTAAACCAATCTGAGACTATCTATGACGCCCGTGTGGCACGGTTCGTCATTTTCGATATTTTTATTCTTCTTATATTTTTTCAGTTTTTTAACATTTCGTTTGACCACTTTTCTACATTTACGCTTAAATAATCATTACTGGTTGAACTTGCGTGATATCTGCATTTTTGTGTAAATGCAGGGCGTTACACGATCCTGCCGGGGGCAGGTGGAGGGGCGTACTCGACAAAGAATACTCCGCATTACAAAGCAAAGGCATATCCATAAACGCGTCGCGCTTCAGAGATTCGTGGGAACAGTTCGCTTTGACAGAACGTGGTTTTTCAGGATGCAGAGCAAATACGGACGGAACCGTAACCCAAACAGCTTCGATGTAAATGAACGGAGCAGTGAGCGCACGTCCCCTCACCTAATCTCACTTGTTTCGACCCAGGGACCTAGCACACCAAGTCTGGACTGCCTCTGTCAAGAACACGAACACGGAGCCTACATCCAGAGTTTGGCATCCAATATATACGTACAATTGCTTGCAACCAGCTCTAGTCATCATGGGCAGCAGGTATAGCTGTAATAAATCTTCAACGAAAATTGTTTCCGACCTCACAGGAGCTACGCTTTCATGTCTTCCCGAATGCAAGAGTTTGAGCTCCCGAATTTGCACCCGTAACCTTTTTACCACGCGTGAATTTGAAAACACTGAATCTTAATGAAATCAGAGTCCATCTGAGCCTGAGTAAATTCCTAGCACGAGAGAGTTGTAAGGCCATTTGAGTTATGAATTCATTTTGAGTTCTCAGACCATTCTGAGTTCAGAGCTCATTTTGGGTTTTGAGTCCATTTTGAGTTTTGAGTACATTTTGAGTTTTGAGTACATTTTGAGTTGGAGACATTTTGAGTCCATAGTACAACTTTAGTTTGAGTACATTTTCAGTTTAGAGTACATTTTGAGTTTTGAGTCCATTTTGAGTTTGAGTACATTTTGAGTTCTGAGTACATTTTGAGTTTTGAGTCCATTTTGAGTTTTGAGTCCATTTTGAGTTTGAGTACATTTTGTGTTTTCAGTAAATTTTGAATTTGAGTACATTTTGAGTTCTGAGTACATTTTGAGTTTTGAGTACATTTTGAGTTTTGAGCCCATTTTGAGTTTGAGTGCATTTTGAGTTCTTAGTGCACTTTGACTTTGAGAACATTTTGAGTTTTGAGCCCATTTTGAGTTTTGAGTACATTTTGAGTTTTGAGTACATTTTGAGTTGGAGACATTTTGAGTCCATAGTACAACTTTAGTTTGAGTACATTTTCAGTTTAGAGTACATTTTGAGTTTTGAGTCCATTTTGAGTTTGAGTACATTTTGAGTTCTGAGTACATTTTGAGTTTTGAGTCCATTTTGAGTTTTGAGTCCATTTTGAGTTTGAGTACATTTTGAGTTCTGAGTACATTTTGAGTTTTGAGTCCATTTTGAGTTTGAGTACATTTTGAGTTTTAGGTCCGAGTGAGTTTGGAGTTTTGCGCTCAATATGAGTTTGAGATTGAGTGAGCGCAGATGTGCTGCTCAGCACTGAGTCTGAGTTTCAGTGAGTGGTGATTCGAAAAAAAATTGAGCGCGAGTTTGAGTGAGCCGCGAAAAGTTTGCCAAGGTATGACCACAGTAGTAAAAAAATATGTCTTGTCCAGCGTGTTTGTGTGACAACCATAAAAGTCAGAAATAATATTTTTCATACCCGCCACAGCCGGTCGGTAGCCGAAATATAACCCGGATATATGTGGTGGTGGTGGCGGTGGTTGTTGTTTGGGATCAGGCGGTGTTAGCCTGGCTGGATATGCGTGCAATTGCGCCGCCCCAGCTCCTCCTAATTAGCCAATGGTAGAGTCCTTTCACCACGGGTTTGCAAGCTCCGTCTCCTGAAGGAAGCTTAGCAGAAAGTGTGACACGTCTCATCGTAGCATCCTAGGTCTCCTAGGAAAGTCGGTGTGGTACAGAGTGCTGTTAGGGGCTAGCAGCTTTCGAATAGCTGATAGCATTGCAGTCGGCTCGACATCAAACTCTGGGCAACACATCACGTAGTGGTGTACATCCCGTATCACTGCACATGACGAACACAGAGGCTATCGCACGAGGCCCACCTTGATTAGCCACGCTATGGTCTTCGCTGACCCCGCTCGGATGCGGTACAGCAATGTAGCCTCCGATCTTGAAAGCCCCTTTGTGACGCAAGGCTGGAGATGGGGATTTCCCAAGGACTTGAAATGTTCGGCCACTGTTCACCTGAAGTCGTTCCAGTGATTGGGGGAACTTTAACTGACAGCGCAAATCGCAACGTACTCCGTGCCATCTGATCAGTGGTCTCATTGCCCTTGACTTCAGCATGGGATGGAATCCATTGAAACCGCACATTAAAACCCTTGCGGCTGAGATCTTCCACAAGCTGCGAGGAATGCTGACAGTCGCTTTTCGTGGGGATCCCACGCTACAAAATTTGTATTGCTGCCTTTTAGTCAGTCAGAAGTAATACTTCCTGCTGCTTATATGACTTAACTTTTCTCAAATCAGCCGCAATGGCAATGCACTCGAATTCGGTTGAGGACACCACATGATCCAGGCGTCCTGCCCAGGAAAGTTGGGCATCAGGATTGACATACGCCGCTTCAGTAACCCTCCTGTATAAATGGACTGAGCCATCCGTAAACACTTGATGGTGATTGGGATAAGTGTTCTCAAAATGTTCAAGAACCAAATATCTGAATGCTTCCACTGGCGTGTTTCGCTTAACTCTCGTGCGAGGAACGTGTAGCTGGCACTGAAGGCTCTGGTAAAACGATGGCGGCATTGAGATGGGAAGTTTCCACGGTGGCTGATGGCACAATATCCTCAGATTGTTAAGAGTCATGTGCGCATGAGGGGCCGTCCTTGTTTGAAGCTTCCGTAATATTACTCTTCCAGCCCTGGTTTCCCCTAGACACACTACCTGCGTCAGTAACTTCTGTGACACCATCAATCGGAGTGTAGCAGGCTGGCTCTCCCGTATTACCTTCTCGTTTACCGCTCCCTGAGGAACTCCAAATGCTATCCTACGGCCTTTTTCTAATCAACGCTTCGAGGCGCTCACATTGCGATTCTGAAGGGAAGATCAGAGGCAATTGGTAAAGAATTCAACTAAGAATCAGAGCTGAGTGCAGCCTAATGATCTATGCTAGGTGATTCCCCCACTGAGCTTTAGCAATCCTCCTCAAAAGGTTCTCACGGGGAAGCAGAGCGGAAACAGTCATGTCCACTTCCCGTCGCCAATACAGTCTGCTGTCCAGGGTGACACCAAGGAGCAGCACGTGAGTGGCTTGACGCATAGACAGGCTGCCCAGTGGTAAATTACACGGGTGGATGGTTGCCGCTTTACAGAGAAAAGAGCAAAACCGGACTTCTCGGCCGAGAGCATCAGTCCGATGGAGGACAAATATTTCTGCATAGTGTGAGGAGTCCGTTGAGTGTTAATACCATGCAGGAATTCGGATATACAATTTCAGCTACAGGCAAGACTCGTATCACGAACAAGGTCTATGCGCATTCTCGGTCAGCGCATGGAGTAAACTGGATATACGGTCACAACGCAGGCCCCTCAAAACACCGCTACTGAAATTGGTGGGATAATAGCAAGAATACCAAACAGGCCACACGGGCTCAAAAAGGTCAACACACTGCATGTTTTCTTTATCAGGAGGATTAGCTCCGTCTCTCCGTACCTCAACCTCACTCGAACAAGAGCAAAAAATCCCAGCCTCTTGAACGCAGAGCCATTCCAGCTTGGGCCTCTATTGACGTGTGGGTTTACCTGCTTCAGCCTGTACCTAGCTACTGATGTAGATAAGTAGCCACAACACACTAGACGAACTTGTGGAAGCCCAGCTCACAGCACACAAAAACCGACTGCCGGAAGCCGGAAGAGAGTTGGCTGACTTGTTAGGTGCCGTTTTGGTTTGCGATAACTGATTTGTTTGAAGAGAGTTTATTGTCGTAAATACAATCTCCGCGTGCTGGTCGGGTTGATGTTTCCTTCTCTGTTGGCGAAGACATGCACACACCCACAATTTTGCTTCGCGACGAGCTACGCGTGCACCATAGTGTGGCCCTCCAACTAAAAAATAAGCATCCGGAGCGTCATCAAGACAGACGGCTGCACCGAGGCATGGTACTTCAGAAGCACTACCACTCCGCCTCGAAGTTCATTGCGTTAACGCGGCATCCTAACATATACGGCGTGCCGCCGTAGATGTGGTGGTAAGCCAGGAAAATATTACGGTCACGTCATGCTCTGCCACAGAGGCTAATCTAGAAATTAGGGAACCGGTAGCCATCGCTCAGGCCGTTGTGGGCACGCCAGCCACGACCATTATCTTCTATTCCAACGCCTCACGACGCAATTATGCAAGAGGACGAATATTCAAATCAGCAGCCAAGCAAAACCAAGCCAAGCCAAGCAAACCAATCTTATCCTCACGTCACGTCCGTTTGATATGGAACTAGCACGCTAGTCGCTCCCGGAAAACGAGACGGCACACGAAGCAGCCCGTGGATCCAGCCACCAGGCCGGCTTCGAACACAACCTGTCGTCATCGACAGAGGGACGTCGAGGGAAGGATAGGCAGGCTACATATTGCGGAATTACCCAGCAGTATACATTGGGCCGCCGCAAAGTTGCCGCCGCACATCATACACTTAACAAACAGTGATCGGTTGGATGGCGCAGGATGGAGTCGAACACCTTCCCACAAGCCACCCTGTGCTACCGCAAATTCCCAAGTACATACCCAGTTCAGTGCAAGTGGTGTGGCGCTGCAGGCGCCACTCTCTCACACATGATTGCATCGTGTCGCAGTAATCCAGAGACACCCACATCAGTCGTGCGCATTACGAGACACGAGGAAAGGGATGCCTAACTGCTTAAATCCCAAACCGCGGTTGTCCACCTTGCGGAAGACGCCGCCAGGTTCCTGATTGCGATCTCAAGAGGTGAGAATAATGTTTTCTGCTTACCTTCCTCGCTTGGGAATCTTTACTATTTCTCCATCTTTCCTCTGGGCCAATGTGCCGACGCGCTCGCTGAACCAGTTCAATTACAGGGGTAGCGCCGTTACCGAACCTTCGTCCGAGTAACGGAGGCAGAGTATTACAAGCGGCAACTCCCCATGTCGACAAGCGGGTGCGGGCCACCAGTTACGGTGACAATGAAAAGCAAAGTGGACTACAAAGCTTCGTAACTGAGACGGTGAAAGGGAGGGCAGTGGCACCAGATGGACGAAATAATAGCGGCCTTAATTTAGTACAGTACTCCGCAGGGAAATACCGATAATAACGGCCTCTCCGTTTCTTCCCAGCGATAGATGCAGCGGCCTTATCCTAGGCTAAGCCTTGGGTAAGCTTTCCCCTCTTGTCTTGTTCTTGCTCCGTGGCCCAGGTTACGTAGTGTCATGTTTGTTTTTCAATACGGACACGCAGCTGACCTCGCACGCTGCGCCTGAACGGCCTTGTAAACTACGGCCAACGCCCTAGGCCTGCACAATTGGTGATTCCGAGGTGCCTTGTAGTCCTTGATTATTTCCGCGTATTGATTTCGAATCTGTTTTACGATATCCTATTCCTATTATAGAATCTGTGAATGATTCCGCTTAGGTTCCGCTTGTGAGTTGTTTTTCTCTTGTGAGGGCCTACTAGGCACCTGAAAGTGCTCCACATTTTTCTAACCCATCTGCTTCAGCCTATCGTCACAGTTGCTGTAACAAGTCTGTTGTGTCAAATGATTTGCGGAATCCACGATCTCTTCATTAGTTCTGGTCATACACCTTCGCTTCGCCAGGCGTCACGGTAGCCCCGCTTTGGCTCCAACTTTTTCGGCAGCCTGGCGCCACCTTGCCCGCCCTCTCCGGTTGCGTCTTAGTCGACTCCTTAATATAAGCGAGCTACTGCAGGACCCATGATTTTTAATCTGTTATGTCACGCGTAGCCTCTCCCGATTCAGCATATTTATGATCTGGTCGTAACACCTCCGGAACCCAAAGAAAACCCATTCAACTAGCTTCAGTTGATCATAGCTTTCATCTTTCGTCACGCCCGTCGCAAACTGAGCGGTTACAAAAAGTTGGGCACTGCACACGTCGTTCTTCAGGTTTTTTCACCCTACGACTCCCTTCCCGACAACCTTTACTCAGTTCACACTCGCAGTAGTGCCTACGCTCACGCTACTTCCCGTGCGGAAGAGGCACCCTGTATGTCTAATGAGAGTGAGGGTTTCTCGTTTAGCATAGTCATAATGGGCTGGAGGAATACGTCGCCAAACGCGTCAAGGGTTTTTATACATCGAGCCGAGTTGGAGACTACTCTCAAGTCGGTTGATTTTCGGGCACTGCCGCTTCTCCCATTTGCGAGCGTCGGGTTCGTGCCTAAGAAACACTGCATATTGATATTTTTATTGCGTAGCACAATTGGTCGACTATCCCTCTCCCCCCCTTAGCCAAGACTGTGCAACGTTTTGCATTTCCGCAAAAAGGCAACTTTGGAAAAAAATAGCATATATAACCTTTAGCGTTAATGGCAGCATTTCGCTGGACACCAAGATATAGAAAAAAATGAAAAAAATCTGGTTTAACAAAGGCGGTCTGACAAAAACAAAATTATGCATCTAATATATCTCGCCCCAAAACCAAGTAGGAAATAATTTCGCAAGAAAACTTGAAAATACGTTAAAAATTGCGTTAATGGTAATCCAAGTAACTACCTGCGTTTCACAAAATTCCAGATTTGGCGAAAGTAAGACCTGTGATCATTAAAATACAGTAAAGACGAACAGTCGTACACAATGTTGAAAAAACTAGCTATAGGAACACTATAAAAATCTTTAGTCGATTCCTCTGTCATAGCAGTCGGTAAAACTCGAAAGTGAAATGTGCAGCGAAATCTGCAGCTTGCCATGATTTGCGGGTCGGCGTCCTGCTGGCGTGCCGCTTCTGAAAATGTGTACTGCAGTCATTTCTGGGACGAATACGACGTTAGTGAAATTTTGGTGTGTCCCGGCATAAAACACGTTCGTGTTAAAATCTAAAACCCGGCAATGAACAACCAAAAGCATACCATACTCTTCAGTTGTAAAAGCTGCTTCCCCCAAGAACACCCTGTGTGAAGGGGTGCATCGTTTACAGGCCACTTTCTTCGTTGTACTGGCGTCATTACCGTGAAGAATATGACGTCAGTGGAATCTTTGCGTATGGCGGAATAAAACGCTTCCGTGTTAAAATAAAACAATAAACAAAAACAGTCACATAATCAGAAATATGCATCTCGCACACCTCCCCCCAACATCGAAGATGAACAAGAAAGATCGCAAAAGACATGCAATATGCGAACCATAAAAATGTCTTTTCGGGGTGCAGGCATGTCCGAGCCATTGCCACAAACGTAAAACCTGGAGAGGGGCAATGCATTAGGTGTATAAGTATGTTCTTGCCGCCTTGGCGTTTTTGCCAAAAGAGATGAAACCATTTAAAGTGGGGGGGGAGGATTGAGGTATGCAGCTTTGCTGTAAAAGGCTCTTGTCTGAGACGCACAAAGCTCTCATGCGTTAAGCGTAAACAAGTGTCCCGGTATTTTTCCTTACGCGTTAAGAAGCGGTCCAGAGCCAGGCGTACACGAGTGCCCGGCATTTGTTTAGTATAAATTTTGTTCAAGAGCAAGGCGTTAACGACTTTCCCGTCCAGGCGTTTTATTACATCGACTACATGACACGACGATTTCGATGATGATTGCGACTACGACAACGACTGCAGGAGACCTACGCTTTTTTGTTAGGGGCTTCGTACCTAACAAAAAAGCGTAGGTGGGCAAGCATAAGTACGCCTTGCATCTTCGTAAAAAAACATGACCAACGATGTAAAGGCACTTAATCGCTGTGGTGCATCACAGCGATTAAGTGCCTTTACATCGGTAGTCATGTTTTTTTAGTAGTAGTAGTAGCAAAAGAACGTTAGAATAATTTATCCTTTGAAGTTTTCCTTTGTATTTTTTTACTTAATTGTGTAAATTGGTAAATCGGTACCATGGTACCGATTTACCGATTTACACACTTAAGTAAAAAATTACAAACGAATTTACCGATTTACACAATTAAGTAAAAACATACAAAGGAAAACTTCAAAGGATAAAATATTCTAACGTTCTTTTGCTACTACGTACCGGCATATTTGTCTGTAAAAAACCCACACTCAGGGCTAGCGGAAATAAAATATTGTTACAAGGCATGGCTATGTTGTTGGCGAGCAGGACCCAAGGTGGACAATCTATGCGACTAACTGCGATCATCATCATTTGACCCTGTCAATATCATCACGTCTCTCTCTCGCTCTCAGCCTTGTTCGCCTAGCCCGGTGCTTGCATCTTGCTGTACCAAGCCTCCAAATATAGCCTCTTCCCCGTAACATTTTGGTGGGAGGTGCTGGGTAACGCTTTACGCACAACGGAGCTTCGCAGCGGATATCACCTTGCTCAACCACCAACGATCATGGCCAACAATAGGGACACCGGCTCAACCACCCGACTTATCGTGGTTTCTCAACAACCCCGTGAAACTCGTAAGTTCACCGGAGCCGACGACTTGGACGTTGAGGACTGGATCGACTCGTTCGAGCGGGTCAGCGCCTATAATCGGTGGGATCCAACCATCATGCTGGCCAACGTCGATTACAGTCTGGACGAACCGGCCAGGACCTGGTTCCGAACTTATGAGGCGGAGGTAACAAGCTGGCACATCTGCAAGGAAAGGCTGCGCGAATTGTTCGGCAACCCAGCTGGTCACCAAATTGCAGCCAAGAACGCGCTAGCCACACGCGCACAGACCTCCACTGAATCATACGTGGCCTACATTCAGGACGTCCTGTACCTCTGCAAAAAAGCTGACGCCCAGATGACGGAGTCCGACAAGTTGGGACATGTACTTAAAGGGATAGCCGATGACGCTTTCCACCTGCTCATCTGCAAAGACTGTGCTACGGTCGAGGCTATCATCACCGAGTGCCGCCGGTTCGAGCAGGTGAAGAGCCGCCGAATAACGTCGCAGTTCACCCGGCTCCCAAACGCTGCCGCCACATGATTTTGCGAAGACATTCCGCCACAAACCCAAACCCGTTCGCCTCCAATTTCATTTGGCGTGACCACGGCCACGGCACCACCTGACGGTTTGACAAGAATAGTACGTAGAGAGCTCGAGGCCATGGCCCCCGCCGCTCTTCCCCAATACGTTGCCGAAGACTGCAGGCCTCCCGTCCCGCTAATTCAAGCTGTCGTGCGCGAAGAACTTGCTAAACTAGGCGTTGAATCCGTCTGCGCCATTAGCCGCACTAACTTCCCATCTAGTCCCTTTCAACCTACCAGTGATGGGCGAGCCCCCTATACTCGTACTTTCAACTACCCGATCAGAAACCCTGCGTATTGAAGAACGCCTGACGACCGACCCATATGCTTCCACTGTCATCGTGTTGGCCATGTGGCGCGATACTGCCAGAGTCGTCGATTTATGCCTCCCCGACCCTGATTTCCTGCCTATAACAACCCGGATGAAGGCCCTGCTCGCTTCTCTCCCCGTCCTCAGACGCCTTCCCGAGACGACGACGCCCGACCACGCCGCAACAATCGCTCGCCGTCACCGCACCGCCGCCAGTCCCGTTCGGCGCAGCCCCGCCGCTTGCTGTCGCCGAACCCGTATGACCGCTCCTCTCCGGAAAACTAGGCAGTGCAGCTCCCGGAGGTGACGCTGCATCAATGACCCGGCCACCAAATCCTCTGCTAACTTTGCCCACCAGACGAAATTTACTAGACGTTACTGTCGATGGTATTCCAGTAAGTGCTCTCATTAACACCGGCGCCCATATTTCAGTTATGAGCTCAGACCTCCGCCGCCGCCTGCGCAAAGTTCTCACTCCGGCGGTGCCCAGTGTCGTACAGGTCGCCAATGGAGAGACGTCTGCCGTCGCCGGAATGTGTGCTGCTCAAATTCGCATTGGGTGCCACGACACTGTTGTTCTATTTGCCGTATTGGAGCGATGCCCTCATGACCTTATATTAGGCCATGATTTTCTGTCCGAGCATTCAGCTCTTATCGATTGCTCCACCGGTGTCCTCCGCCTTCACTTGCCTTCTCCCAATTCGTCCCCTGAAGAACCCTTCCAGATGCCTTCAGATGTGCTCAACGCCGAAGAACCTTTATGCCGTATTGTCTCCACGCATGATGTTCGCTTACGGCCACAAGCAGCAACCTCCGTTGCCTTGTTGTCAAGCCTTCCGGTTCCTAACGTTGGCTACGTGGTTTCGCCTGTTCTGGAAGTGTTGCTATCGCGTGATGTGGCTGTGCCACACACTGTTGTGACAGTTGTGGACAGCAGCATTCACTTACCAGTCCTCAACTTTGGATCATCCCCGCAACTTTTACCGAAGGGTATATCTCTGGCTACACTGCGGCCGATAGGTGACCACCAAGTTTTAGCTTAGTGCGTGGACCGACCTCAACATTCGCATACCCAAACCACTTCAATTCCTTCTGTCGAGGATTTCGCCAACATGATCGCCTCCGTCCTTCCCACAGACCACGCTGCCGCTCTACGCAATCTTTTGAGCACCTACCGAGACATTTTCGACTTCGATAATTGTCCTTTGGGTCAGACTACTGCTGTTCAACATCGTATAAACACCGGTGATGCCAGCCCTGTCCACAGCCGTCCATACCGTGTGTCCTATGCTGAACGACTGGTCATTCAGCAGGAAGTCGAAAGCATGCTCCGCAAGGACATCATCGAACCTTCGTCGAGCCCCTGGGCTTCCCCTGTCGTTTTAGTAAAAAAGAAAGATGGCAGCTGGCGGTTCTGCGTTGATTACCGACGCCTTAACCAGATCACAAAGAAGGACGTTTATCCATTGCCGCGCATTGATGACGCACTGGACTGCCTGCATGGCGCCAAATACTTTTCATTTATAGACCTCAGGTCTGGATATTGGCAAATTTCTGTTGACGAATCCGACCGCGAAAAAACGGCGTTTGTTACACCCAACGGCCTCTACCAGTTTAAGGTAATGCCGTTTGGCCTATGCAAAGCGCCTGCTACCTTTGAGAGGATGATGGACTCGCTACTTCATGGGTTTAAGTGGTCGACGTGATTATGCTACCTCGTTGATGTGATTGTTTTTTCTCCTACATTCGACATCCACCTCAAGAGGCTTTCGGCTGTCTTAGAAGTGTTCCGACGTACCGGCCTTCAGTTAAACGCAAAAAAATGTCACTTTGGTCGCCGCCAAATTAAGCTTCTTGGTCACCTTGTCGACGCCAACGGCGTTCAACACGACCCCGATAAAGTTCACGCTGTGCAGAACTTCCCAAAACCACAGTCGTCAAAAGATATCCGGGGCTTGGTAGGCCTCTGTTCCTACTTTCGTCGCTTTATTGCGAATTTCGCCGACATTGCCCATCCTCTGACAGACCTTCTTACAAAGAACGTCCCCTACGCATGGGGCCCCAAACAGGATGAAGCCTTCACTACGCTTATCGCTCTCCTTACGTCGCCACCCGTTCTGGGCCACTTCGATCCATCGGCACCAACCGAAGTCCGCACTGATGCAAGCGGCCATGGTATAGGGGCGGTTTTGGCACAACAACAGGCCGGCCAGAACCGCGTCATCGCCTACGCCAGCCGTCTCCTGTCTCCAGTCGAACGCAATTACTCCATCACGGAACGGGACTGTCTTGCGCTTGTCTGGGCCTTCGGCAAATTCCGCCCATACCTATACGGTAGGCCATTTAGTGTTATTACAGACCACCACGCTCTCTGCTGGCTTTCGTCTTTGAAATACCCCACGGGCAGGCTTGGTCGATGGGCTATCCGCCTTCAAGAGTATACTTTCTCTGTGCTCTACAAATCTGGTCACCTACACCAGGACGCCGACAGTCTGTCATGGCATCCTGTGGACCGTCCAGACCTGAGTGGAGCAAGTTCTGATGTCTCCCTTTTTGCCATCTCCGACCTCCTGAACATTGCTGAAGAACAGCGCCGTGATGCATCATTACGCCTAATCTTTGACGGTCTCGAATCCGCACCACCTGACCCTTCTGTACGTGCCTATGCAATTCGTGATGGCACCCTCTATTATCGCAACTTGCGCGCCGATGGTCCCGAATTGCTCCTTGTTATACCTCACCACTTGCGTGCGGCCATCTTGCACCAGCTTCACGATGTCCCCACGGCCGGCCATCTCGGGATAACCCGCACGTACGACCGTGTGCGACGTCGCTTCTTTTGGCCCGGACTATACAAATCCGTGCGACGATACGTCACCGCCTGCGACCTCTGCCAACGGCGGAAAACACCGACCGCGCTCCCTACTGGTCAGCTTCATCCGATGGAAATTCCCCTTGAGCCATTTTTTCGTGTAGGTTTGGACTTACTGGGCCCTTTTCCTCTATCCAAGTCCGGAAACAAGTGGGTGGCCGTCGCGACGGACTATGCAACACGTTTTGCCGTCACCCGTGCCCTGCCTACGTGTTGCGCGACCGATGTTGCCGATTTTCTCCTTGCCAACGTCATTCTGCACCACGGAGCTCCCCGTCAATTGCTCACCGATCGTGGCCGATACTTTTTATACAAAGTTGTTGACGACCTTCTGCGCTCATGCTCAACTCAGCACAAATTTTCCACGGCATATCATCCGCGAACAAACGGACTCACCGAACGACTCAACCGGACCCTTACGGACATGCTGTCTGCCTATGTCTCAGCGGACCATCGCGATTGGGACATCGCCCTTCCATACATTAGATTCGCATACACTTCTTCGCGTCACGACACCATGGGATTTTCCCCTTCCTACCTTCTTTACGGCCGTGAGCCTGCATTGCCCCTGGACACCGTACTGCCCCCTTCTGCCCCCTTGTCCACCGAATACGCTCAAGATGCGATCACCCGAGCTACTTTTGCAAGGCAGATCGCCCGCGACCGTCTTCACGACTCACAAGCCTCCCAGAATAACAGATATGACCAGCGCCGCCGGCCAGTACACTTTCATCCGGGATCATTCGTCCTTCTCTGGACACCATCCCGTCGCGTGGGACTTTCAGAAAAACTGCTTGCGCCTTATACCGGTCCTTACCGCCTTCTCCGCTCAGTTGTGGACGTAACATATGAGATCACCCCCGTCCTTCCTTTACCTTCCGAGAGAACCCCGCCTACTAACACTGTGCATGTGTCCCGCCTCAAGCCATACTGTGCGCCTTCGTCGACTACAAGTTAGCGTCGGGACGACGCTTTTCCAGCGGGGAGTCATGTTACACGGCATTGTTATGTTGTTGGCGAGCAGGACCCAAGGTGGACAATCTACGCGACTAACTGCGATCATCGTCATTTGACCCTTTCATTATCATCACGTGTCTCTCTCGCTCTCAGCCTTGTTCGCCTAACCCGGTGCTTGCATCTCGCTGTAACAAGCCTCCAAATATAGCCTCTTCCCCGTAACAATATTAGGCATCAGTAGATAATTCTTCGAGTTTCTGCACATCTTTTACTACTCCAAAACTTACCAATATCTCTGCTATACTGGCATCCGAAATGTCATTTGACTCAAATGCGAAGTTTTCCTGCTCCACTGGGTTTTCAAATGGCATTCAGCTGAAAGGACAGTCGAGTCGAATGAGCACCCAGATAGATATTTGGGGCTCACGATTGCCATTTCTGGCACTCTCGCACTCATCGGTCCAAGTGAGCTTCAACAACTATGTGACTGGCGTCCTTAAACCAAACAAAATATTCTTAACTTAGCGACTTCGCTTGCTTTTTATTCCCTTAAATCATGATATCAAGATGCAATAATTTCGTTCTATCAGCACCAGTGCGAGAAAACGCCAAAGAGTGTGGCCAGGCAACACAAAACATACACTAAAAAGTATAAAAAAACGCTTTTTCCCTTTATAATTTTTCAAAGCTGAGTCAAAGCATGGTTTCTTTTTTATCTCACATCATTTCTTCCTAAGGCTGCCGCTAACATTGAGCCTTGCAATATTGTGTGAAAACATAACTTGTCAGCAGCAGTGAAACCATCACGGCGAGTGATTGCAAAATATTTCAGAAGCCATTGAAATTGTAGTGGAGTCAGTGGTTTGAGCCGAATGACATTCGGTTCGAAGGCATTCAACGTGCCAGTTTAGCAGGGGTATAACAAGCGGTGACATTCAACATGAAGATTCAACGTGAGGCTGTGCAATATTTCATCCTTAGCATAGAAATGAATGAACGGCACCCATTGAGGGCAGTATTACGCAGAACATTTTCAGTTGCTCAGATACATTCGTTGAAGTATTTTACGTTGCTTCCTTTTTACACAGCATTCTAGAAAACATTAACAGAAGTTTTCGTTGACTGTTATTTTCCTTACTATTATTATCTATTCGTCGATGTTTTAGAGGCAACTTGAAATGGGTGTGGACAGGGTTTGTAGAAGGAAATAAAACGATTTCAAATGTATTTATGAAAAAATCACTTTTGCTGAGTTTCCTTAACAGCGAGAGGTGTCCGCCCAAATTTATGTCCCTCAATAGGGGTGCCTGGATGAAAAAACGAAAACAGCTTCTTGGCCGCGTTACTCGCTGAAAGATTTAGCATTCAACCAAGCATTCTAAGGTTGAAACTACCATTAATGGGAATGAAATATTATCAAAGTTTTGACAATACAGGTAAATATCATCGATAAGCATGACTTTTTAAATATTGCAGCAGCCCTTAAAGGGGAGACTGCACTGTTCAGCCGCTGTGCGGGCGCCTGGTTTAAATTTAGTGTCACAACTAGCGTAACAGAGTGTAAAAAGGAACAGGTGAATATTGCAGTTAGTGGCGCAACGCCAGGACAATAGTGAGGCTGCGGGATTTCTTCGTACATGAACACTAAAAGACGCATCGCCAAGCATTGAAATGGTTTGTTCACACGTTCCGTCGTCGCTTTGCACTGTGCTAGTTATCTTCAAACGCATCGTTCCTCTTGCCAATTATTACATGCGTGGAAGCGCCTGATGACAGTCGGGGAGCAGCGCTGGTGCGTACCTACACGACGCATGCGCGGCGTCTTAGTGTCGTGTCAAGGTTCTGTGGAGGAGGTGTTGGGCCACCTCGAACGTTGTTAATGGCTCAGGGTTTTCGAATTTTTTTCTCCTAAAGCCACTGTGCGAACCGGGGAGGCTGGCTAGTCGCTATGAGGCACGTGTTCACGAGCGCTAGGCAATTTCCTGGTATTTATAACACATTACCAATTACTGGTTATGTCCCGAACATTACGGCGAGCTGCAACAGTTTTACTGTTAGTAGAGTAATTATAGGACCTTTATTGGCCAGGAGATTGTCCTTAAGTTAGATCGCTTAAGTTAGGGGGCGCCACGGTCAAATTTCAATTGAGGGGAAAGAAACGACAAAAATACATGGGCTTCTATAGGGCACTAGTCGGTCGAACAAGATTCCTTTAATGTACAGGAAAATTCTGCGCAGTGGGGCAGTGGAAATCTACGAAATACACATCAGCAATTATCCTGCATTGCTTTCCGCCGCCGGAAACCCAACAAAAGCTCTGGATAACAAAGCTAAAATTTCGAAGGAACGTTGGACTTGTTCTGTAGTACACTTCAGCGCCGAGTGTTTCAGGCCAATCTCAGACGGAAATAATAATAACAGCACAGAAATCGCCAAAGACACAAAAAGCCGACCCATCAGGCTTTACAATCAGTCGCGGCGGTGAAAGGACCACCTTTTTTAAAAGAACAGCGGTTCCGTTGGACAATTTACCCGTTGTTAACACGACAAGCCGCCGAAAGTTGCAAGTTTTTCGATAATTCCCATTGAACGTTCCGCCTTACGGGGCACAAAGTAAGTGTGGCTCTAGGTCACTTTTGATGAACGCTCTGTGTATGTAGTAAGTTCCATACCTACGAATTGAGTCGCGAGTGAGTGCGGCAATTTGTAAGGCCCCCTTTGTGAAGCCGATTCATACACCAAAGTCCAAGCTACGCCGAAATGAAAGTTGCTATGAAAATATTTTTTTTGCTTGCAACCCTAACCTCAAAACAACGCCTGCGAGAGTGGTCTAAAAACGCGTACTAGTAACATCAGCGCCGGTCACCTGCAACGCTCATGCCGCAGTCCACCGTTAAAACAAGCTGATGTTTCTAAGATGAAAGCGCTGATGAAGAAATGCCAGAGTTCCGCTTTGCGAAAGAACAAAAAAAAAACAACTACAATACCACAATAACACAGAACGACTTCTTTTTATTTTCCCACCTTTTGCGCAACAGTCGAGACCGCGGTACTTACAGGTAGCTAGGAAAAACACGCTCCTAGCGCGGACGACCCGTAATACGCACAAAATAGGCAGCGCTACACGTACCACTCACCCTGTTGCGTGAGTCGGAATCCAACGGTCATTAGACGTCGTCGCACAAAGAGCCGGGAGCGAATATAAGACGGGAAAGCTGACATGCGGTGATGAAACCAGCACAGTTAATTGAGGGAAACCACGAGATGCACAACCCATAAAGTTTCATAACTCTATGGGACACACTGCACACAGACACAGACAAGCTAACTGCACGAGCGATAAGCGCACATTTTCCGCGCAGCATTAGCACGTTGAGAAAAACAGTGCGTTTGAAACAGAAGTTGCCGCCCCGACCCCAAAACTCATTGGTCTAAACAATCACGCGACCAGTGGCTATCCGCAAACAAATGCCCACAAAGAAAGGCAAGTTGACGTTGAGGCAGGAAACGATACGGAGGGGAAATCTGGCCGCCGCCTCAACCACTCCCCTCAATTCTTTCCCCAGCACTCTGTGCT
>NW_027526407.1:203251971-203320265 GCF_048455015.1 Haemaphysalis longicornis | reverse complement strand
CCAGTGTCCGTTGAGGTTTCGTTATTCAGTTGCATGTTACACACCTAAGGAAGCAGTTTTTGCATTGTTTATAACTTAATAATAGACGAGTAGTGTGACAGGAGCCTTTTATATGTATACTTTCGGCACGGAATATATGAATTTGTAACAAAATCCGTGCATTAGGAGTAAATAGGAGAATTCAGAACGAAACTCCAAAAACCACCTTTTTTAACGTAAATCCACAGAATGACCCTTCAAATACATGTGGTGAAAACTATGAGTTATCTATACTAGTCGCTTTCCCAAAACTACGACTCTCCAAACTGAAAACTGCGCTTGCAGTAAGGTGGCCATCCACCTTTTGTATTTGCTTCTCTACGGAGTAAAACAAATTTTATTCTACCTGCATAAAAACTTTTTAATTCTGCTAAAGTTTTGCGGATATTGCGGGCCTTTCAAGCAAACATTTGATAGATAGACAGATAGCAAATTCAACGAGCAACACAACATTAGCAGTAGCACAA
The DNA here is from genome assembly GCF_048455015.1 of Haemaphysalis longicornis. Classification (NCBI taxonomy): domain Eukaryota; kingdom Metazoa; phylum Arthropoda; class Arachnida; order Ixodida; family Ixodidae; genus Haemaphysalis; species Haemaphysalis longicornis. The sequence goes on along the minus strand of NW_027526407.1, from coordinate 203,319,759 downwards.
AACAACATAGAACAGCAGGTAAAATATGACAAGCGAATATCACACAGGATCATTTCCAGTGCTTAAAATTAGGCACCTTTCAAATATCGCCTTTACTTCAAAATATTACGATTCCTCATGTTGGGATTAGAGTACAATATTGACATCCGCAATGTCGCGTTAGCACTTGGCATTAGCCATACGGAGCTCTAGTAGAGTTATTTATACAAAAAAATAAAGCAACGAAAAGCTTTCCACCAAGTTTGGCACGGAAGCTTACTTGCAATATAATAGCCTTTGTATTTAATGTTTCTATGTTTTGCGTGCCGCTGCCACACCTTATAAATTCGCAGCGTTCTCAAAAAACTTTATTATCTCTCCATCCAGACTTTTTAATGACACGTTGATACAAAAACCTCGAGCCTTGCGGCCGTGCGACACCAACCACTTTAACAAATCTTTGGAATGTCGTGACATCGCCTAATCCCGCAAACGTCTTAAGCCTTTGTCTTGAGGCCCACAGCAATCACTGGCACGATATGCTGCGCCATGTTATCTTTTGGCCTACGTGCAGCACGAACACAAGCCTGCTACCTCACCGGTTTGTTGGCGACCCGTATTTATAGATGGCAACCTCAAATGCTTTCAAACCTTCTTGTTTGGCAGTAAAGAGTCCTCTGAAAATCGGTTCATTTTGCTGAACTTTTTTTTGCATAAGGCCGTTTTGGTTCTCTCCAAAAGAAAACGCTGAGCTACTGTAAGCACCGGAACTCTTTTTGCAATGAACAATAGCCTGAAGACAATACCTGTCTATCACCTTTATCATGGCACTTATGGCGAACATAATTGCACTCTCGCAAAATATTTGCGTTTAAGTTTTTTATGGTGCCAGAGTTGACGTTACCCTAAACTAGTAAAACTTTTGAAAAGTGTTAGACAACGCGCTATAGCACCGTTTTCCTACATTTTATTGTAGCGCAATTCTGGCTTGTGTGCTCTCCACCCACAAATGTGTAGGCTCTTTATATTGTCCGTATATCGTCATGCCCCATTGTAAGCACCACTGTGGACAATTCTAGCAACAATTAGAAGCGCCATCATGTTTTCGTGTAAATAAAAAGAAAAGATACATTTTTAACACATTTCCTGACGTCGCCATCGTGTCTGGTATTGCTTCTCTGACTTGTCGCCCACCACCTCGCCTTTAGACATTTCTTATAATAGTTCCTATTACACGTTTTTACGACGCAAGGAAAACAGGAACAAAAAGCAGAAAAAAATGCAGACACGAAGGTTTTTTAGTGCATATCTGTGAATAATTGAATGAAATAAAACAATATAAATATGGCAGGATATAAGGACACTTTTTATTTTGCGTTATGTTAAATGAGCTGTAAAAATAGATTCCATGTCAAGCAAATTAAAATGCGCTGACGAATAACTGGGCAGTGGAAGGACAAAACCGGGAGCCAGTGATGATTGCCTTCCACTGGGGCATCGCATTAGGCGCTCCAAACTTCCACGAACGAGGCTACCACTGGTCTCACACTATTTCCCCCCCTGGGGCGGGAGCGGCCGCCTGGTCGCGTTTTACGGCCGCTTACGCCGGTGGAAAGCCTTGAGGTGGGAAACGTGGACAATCTCCGTGCCACGATGACGGTGGTCCGAACTTCCACAAACGGGGGTGCCGCGATAGTTCACCGGAGAGGTAGCCTCAAGAACCTTGTAAGGACCAAGGAACTGGTGTAGGAATTTTTCGCAGAGGCCTGGAGAGCGAACCGGTGTCCAGACCAAGACGTCGTCACCTGGTCGGAAAGAAACGGACCGGCGAACAGCGTCGTAGCGTTCTTTGCGGTCTTGTTGGCTTGCTTCTGTGTGCATGCGAGCCAGTCGCCGACAGTGGTGGATCCTAGACACGAATTGTTCCGGGAACGATGCAGAATCAGACACAGGAGCGGTAAAGAAACATGTATCAAGCACAGTGCGATGGATGACGGCCGGAGACAAAGTAGAAAGGTGAGCACCCTGTAGTGCTTTAAACTGGCGTGTTATAGGCACATGTGACTGAAGGTAATATAGTGTCCCAATTTCGGTGGTCAGGGCGTATGTACATTGATATCATGTCAGAGAGCGTTGGGTAAAAACGTTCGGTGAGCCCGTTCGTTTGTGGATGGTAGCTTGATGTCATTTTGTTGTAGGCGTTAGAGTCACGAAGCACTTCGGCAAGGATATCAGATAGAAACATCTTGCCGCGGTCACTTAACAGTACGCGAGGGGCTCCATGTCGTAGCAGTATGTGTCGCAAAAAGAAGGAAGTCACGTCGTCAGCGCTAGCCGAGGAAAGCGGCGCTGTCTCCGCGTAGCGAGTCAAGTGATCAATGGCCGTGGCGATCCAGCCGTGACCAGCGGATGTCGTCGGTAAGGGCCCATAGAAATCAATACCGACTACTTCAAACAGCGTAGTTGAACACGGAACAGGCTGGAGGAGACCGACAGGGGGTGCCGTAGAGCGTTTTAGTTGCTGACAAGATGGGACGCATTTGACTACACTAGACGAGAGTCGTGGCCAAAAGAAGCGACTTCGAATGTGGTCGTACGTCTTTTGAAAGCCAAGGTGGCCGGTGGTGGCGTCGTCATGAAAAGCTTGCAAGACGCGACTCAGGAGAGAACGATGCACAACAGGAACCCATGTGGCGCCATTTGGGTGGTGGTTTCTGCGATCCAGTGCACCGTCTATCAGCTGGAACTGCCCCAGTTGGCGACGTAGGCGGCTATTCGGTGGACGTGTGGAACCAGCGAGTTGATCTATTATTTTCCGGCAGTAACTGTATGCTCGTTGATGATTGACCAAGTCACGGCGGTCGTCAGCCGGTGCATAGTCGAAAGGTGCAACTGATGATGGCGGTGTATGAGAAAGTGACGCCATGTCGTTTGAAGACGGCATCAGCGGGCACCGCGAGAGTGCGTCTGCGTCTACATGTTTGAGTCCGGACTTGTAGGTAACCGTAAAGTCGTACTCTTGCAATCGCAGAATATAGCGTCCCAGGCGTCCCGAATAGTTTTTCAATGAAGACAGGCAGCACAGAGCGTGATGGTCTGTGACGGCAGTGAAATGTCGGCCGTAGAGATATGGCCGAAACTTTTGCACAGACCACCCAACTGCCTGACAGTCCTGTTCCGTTATCGTATAAATCTTCTCCGCTGGTGTTGGAGAGCGGCTGACGTAAGTAACAAACCTCTCACGGTGGTGAAGATCGCGCTGCAACAGAACGGCGCCAACGCCATGCCACACTAGCGTCGGTGTGGAGGATCGCCGGTCTCGGGTCATCAAAGTGGCATAATACAGGTGCGGAAGTAAGCGCTTGCTTGAGGTCTTGGAAGGCCTTTTTGCAGCCATCACTCCAGTCAAAGGGGGTATCAGAATTTAATAGCTGGTTTAGAGGTGCAGCGAGAGTAGCAAAGTTTCATTGAGGAAATTTGACACGACATCCAGTGCGCGGTCTTGTCTTGCTGCTCCCACTGATTCATTCTAGGGTGGAATTTCCTCTCGTCGGCGCCTGCTGCCATCTCCTACCGAAACCCGGACATTGCGATCGCCCCTATCGGGCATACAGACAGCAACCCTGATGTTCCGCAGTGTCGCGTGGTGGCGAGTGCAGATTTGTTTGTTATGCCTGGCTGTGAGACAAGAATTTATATTTGTGGTGGCCATTTTCGCGATGGAGACGTGCTCCTAATTCCCAGCCCTCGTTTTCTACCAAGGGGAATCGCTGTCGCAACTTGTCTTGTGCGTTTCTCGCATGGGTCTGCGTTGCTAGTCGCCACGAACACTGCACCGGAAACGATCCTTCTACTTCAAAGCACCACGATCGCTACCGCTGCGGACTCCGAAGCCGTCTCTGTTCTTCCGCTTTGTTCTGTTTTCTGCACTTCCCAACCTCGCACTATGTCTCCCCACCCTGACCTCGCCGCGAGAATCAGCTCTGACCTCTCCCCAACGCAAACCGACTGCTTGCTGAATCTCCTGCACCGGCACAAAGCTTTATTTGACTCTCAATGTCCTACACTTGGTCAGACATTCATGGCAACGCATCGCATTGAAACAGATGGATCCCGTATTATTCGCCACCGCCCATACCGGGTATCCTCACATGAGCAGAAATTCATCAGCCAAAATGTTGCCGACATGCTGCAGCGCAAAATTATACGCCCATCTTACAGTCCATGGTCATCCCCTGTGGTATTGGTACGGAAAAAAGACGGGTCTGTTTGATTTTGCATCGACTACCACGCACTGAATAAAATCACGCGACAGGATGTATATTCAATGCCTCGCATTGATGATGCCTTGGACTGTCTGCAAGGAGCGGAATATTTATCCAGTCTCGATCTCCGCTCTGGTTATAGGCAGATTCCCATGCACGAGGCCGATAAAGAAAAGACAGCCTTCGCCACCCCTGATGGACTTTACGAGTTCGACGTGATGCCGTTTGGACTTTGTAACGCTCCTGCAACGTTTGAGCGTATGATAGACACTGTACTCAGGGGCCTTAAATGGAAGACTTGTCTGTGTTAATTGGACAATATTCTTATTTTTTCTGCAAGCTTTGCTGAGCACTTGAGAAGGATGGATGAGGTCCTCTCGTGCATCGCCAGTGCGAGCCTTCAGCTAAATACTAAGAAATGCCATTTCGCGACCCGCAGCATCCAAGTCTTAGGCCACGTCGTGAGCAACGAGGGTATCCGACCTGACCCAGAGAAGGTGGCTGCTGTCGTCGAGTTCCCGCGTCCTCAGCAACAAAAGGCGCTGCGTAGCTTTCTTGGCCTGGCGTCTTACTCCCGCCGTTTTTACGCAACTTCGCAACAGTCGCTTCACCGTTCAACAAGCTCCTCCACTGAGGAACTTCCTTTCAGTGGTCGGACGACTGCGAAGAGGCTTTTCAGCAGCTGAAGGCCGCGCTCACTTCAGAGCCTATCCTTTGCCGTTTTGATGAATCTAAGCTTGTAATTCTTCATACTGACACAAGTGGCCATGGGATCGGTGCGGTTCTCTTGCAGTCGGATCAACAGCGTCGGGAGCGGGTTATTTCGTACGCCAGTCGCTCCCTCAGTTCCGCGGAGAAGAACTATAGTATCACCCAGCAGGAGTATCTTGCCGTGGTTTGGGCCGTCCACAAGTTTCGACCCTACCTCTACGGCAGGCACTTCACGGTCGTGACGGACCACCATGCGCTATGCTGGTTGCAGACGGTCAAGATTTATCAGGACGCCTCGTACGCTGGATACTTCGACTTCAGGAATGTGACTTCACTGTCACATACCGATCCGGGAAGAAGCACCTCGATGCCGACGATCTTTCGCGTTGCCCACTGCAGCCACCTGACACTATTTCAACATCGGTGCCACCAGACAAGGTGCTGCCTGTCGCACCTATGAACTGCACATCGGTTGAACTGTCATGCCTTCCAGAACTTCAAAGACAAGACCTCTCATGCCGTACTGTAATCGACCGTCTTACCGGCTGAACGCAGCCTCCTGACAGTCGTTCCCCTCGTCAACTTCAGAGCTTCGGACTTTTCAATGGTGTGCTGCATCGTATCAACCATCACGTATCTGGCAACGAATGGGTTCCCGTTGCACCACGCGCCATCCAGCCGCAGATTTTGGAAGCCCTTCACGACGATGCCACAGCGGGTCACCTAGGCTTCGACCAAACATATGATCGCGTCTGCAGACGCTTCTTTTGGCCTGGACTTTGTAACTACGTTGGCCGCTACGTCGCTTCGTGCACTTCGTGTCAGCAGCGCAAACGGTCAACATCACCACCTGCCGGACTGTTTCAGCAACTTCTTTGCCCTCCTACGCCATTCGAAACCGTTGGCATAGGCCTTTAACCGTTCTTTGCCCTCCTACACCATTCGAAACCGTTGGCATAGGCCTTGCACAGATCCTGGCTACCGCTGCATTGTAACCACCGTGGACCATTTAACACGTTATGCGGAGACAGCACCTATTCGCTCTGGATGTGCTTTAGAGGTCGCAGATTTCTTCTTGCGTTCCATCCTACTGGGTCATGGTTCCCCTCGTGTCCTTTCGGCGATCGCGGCAGGACATTTTTATCGACTATTGTTGAAGAAGTCCTGCGTACATCGTACACTGTTCATAAGACTGCATCCGCCTATCATCCACAGATCAATGGGTTGACTGAACGATTTTATCGGACTCTCTCTTATATGATTTCAATGTATATACAGCCTAACCATACAAACTGGGACGTGATTCATCCGTTCGTTACGTTCACCTAAAACACTGCACTTCGAAAGACGACCGGCTACTCTCCATTTTTTCTCGTCCACGGCCGTGACCCACCATTCATGCTCGACGTTTCCTTTTTATCGGCTCCTGTATCCGCATCAACCCCGCTCTCTGAGCAGTTCATAAGCCTGTCATAAGCGGGTAAATGGGCAAGAGGGTTTTCCCACCAGTTACCGCTTATGACAGGCTGTAGACGTTCGCGTCACGCCCCGGGGGTTGAAAAAAGGTCCCCTTCTCCCCGTGTAGTGTGAGTGGCGATGGCTACCACCCTCAAGCGTCAGATACAGTTGTGGAAAATATAAATGCCCCAGAAAGTCAAGGAGACCACAGTCGCCCACATAGCCGAATTGGTAAGGCATTCCAGATCTAATCGAAAAGCGTGGGTTCGGTCCCCACTCTGGGCGCATGATTTTCTTTCTTTCTCATGTAATTAATAAAAAAATAATGTAACCTCACTAACGGTAAAAAATATTCTAACCATTCCCCTATGCCTTCTTTGACGTTGTAGACTGCCGGCATTTCTTTCTGTATTTCTTAACGAGCCCCTCATTTCTAAACCCTATTATCGTGCGAAAGCTTAGCGAGTGCTTCGGTTCTGGCAGCCTTGATGCCAAGGTAGATTAAGATGGTTTTCCCGCCAGTTACCTGCTTATGACAGGCTATAGACGTTCGCGTCACGCCCCGGGGGTGAAAAGAAGGACCCCTTCTCTCCGTGTAGTATGAGTGGCGCTGGCTACCACCCTCAAGCGTCAGATACAGTTGTAGTAAATATAAATACCACAGAAAGTGAACGAGAATGCAGTCACCCAGATAGCTGAATTGGTAAGGCACTCGAGATCTAATCGAAAGGCGTGGGTTCGGTCCCCACTATGGGCGCGTGTTTTTCTTTCTTCCTCACGTAATTAACAAAAAAAATAATGTAACCTCACTAACGGTAAAAAATAGGCTAACCATTCCCCTATGCTGTCTTTGGCGTTGTAGACTGCCGGTATTTTTTTTTCTGTATTTCTTAACGAGCCCCTCATTTCTAAACCCTATATATATATATATATATATATATCCCACTTATCCCACTTAAAACCCCTCCTGTACAAAAGGTACATTGACGATATCTTTTTTATTTGGACCTACAACGAGGATGAGCTCCTCCACTTCATCGACTGTTACAATTCTGCACACCCGAACATCAATTTTACTCACACCTACTCTCAAGAGAGCATAAACTTCCTGGATGTGACCGTGACAATTGAAGACGGTGAACTCACGACAAAGCTGTATCGGAAGCCAACAGATCGCCAGCAATATCTACATTACCAAAGCGATCACCCACGTCACTGTAAGAATAGCATTCCTTATAGCCAGGCCCACCGTTTCAAACGAATCTGCTCAAAATCGGAAGATTTCACTACCAACGCCAAAAATTTAAAAACCATGCTGGAGGGGCAGGGGTACCCAGCGCGTGTAACTGATGACGCCATAAAAAAGGCCGAAGCACTCAACCGCGTGGACCTAATTGCGAACCGTCCCCCACAACGTGACTTACAACGAACAGACCTATGCTTAACGTACAGCACCAACTTTCCTAACGTAAAAAACATCTTGAAGCGGCACTACAACATTCTCGAACAAAGTGAACGCCTCAAACGGGCGTTTCCGTCCGTTCCAGGCGTCGTCTACCGACGATCCCGGAACCTCAAAGACACACTCGTGAACGCAAGGACAAATTCATTGTCCTCGCATAATGAATGCCGGCCATGCCTGAAACCGCAGTGCCTTGTCTGCAAGGCAATGCAACAGACAAGCACTGCTCAAAGCTCCAACTCAGAGTACCCTTTAAAAATTCGCGGGAACATGACGTGCGACACTTCCAATGTGATTTATTTGATTGAATGAAATGTGTGTCGAATGCAATATATAGGGCAAACAGGGATCTCTTTCAGGCTCCGGTTCAATAATCACAAAGCGCACGCCAAAACGCGCCCGACCCTGCCCCTCTCCAGACACCTCAGCCTTCCAGATCATTCTTTCGATAAACTAAGCGTCACGCTCTTAGAGACGGGGTTCAGGTCAAACCGCGAACGGGAACAACGTGAATCATACCTCATATACCGATTCAATACAATCAAAAAAGGTATAAATGAGGACCCAGGCACACTTGCAGCGATTAAAACATTGTCATCTACCTAACCGTATCAGTGGCGCTGTGGGTGTAGCCGGAACCGGACTCTCGAAAGCCCATGCACGTGAGCGTTTGTTCAGTGGATTTTTCCCACATTGCTGATGTCTTTCCGTTTTTGTTTTCATTTTTATTCCTTCTCTCCTTTTCTTCGTGTTCACTCCTATCCCTTTTTTTCTTAATTCTCTCTTTTATAATATTGTGTTATAACTTTGGAAACCTTTTCTAAATCTCCGTCACAATCTTACAATTAAGTAATGTTGCTTAGTGTCGGTGCTGTTTCAGCAATAACTTCTGTTTACCTTCTCCCCAAATCCATGTGTTCGAAAATTTGTTGGGGGATTTACACGTTTGGATATGGCGCATAACCCGGAAGATAAGCAATACCATTCTGGGGTCTGCGTTATTACTCGAGCGCACATATCTTTGGCGCTTTTATCACTATTCGCCCCCGCGGACTGGTTACATTTTTGCATTTTTGACTGCTTGCAAATCTATTTTTCCCTCCCTTGCACCTACAGTCCTCTTCTAAGCCCGGCTACCGAACCATCGGGGTTTATTTTCTCCGTTTCCCCCCCCCCCCATCCCGTTGAGCAGCTTGCGTTCTGGTTTGGCTGTTTCCCCCCCCATCCCCCACTCAGCGGAGGGGAGACACCGACGACGCACGGGTTGTCGCTGAACTGCAAAGTGGCAGCTCTTAACAAAGACCTGAAAACTCAGCCTAGCGCCCCGTTCTCAGAAGGCGTCCGTCCGGCGAGGGAACGGTAGAATGGTGGCGGACCGTTTCCTTCTGCACGACCACAAAACGTCCTTTAATTGTCTCAGCTCCGGGAACGGGCCCATAAACGGGCTGTAAAATGCCTCGTTCGCACTTTCCGAACATATGGCGGGACACTCGCTTTCAATCAATGGAAACGCGATCCCTCGGAGCGTCTGGGCGTTAGCATGGTGACGGCTAGCGGCGGAAGATATATTGCCTTCTCTCCTTTGTTCTACAACCCCACTTTCGGACGCTGTTGAGCTTTTCGCGTTTCCGCAACCACTCGAATTCCTGTTCAGTGCTCTTTCATCTCCCTTTCTGCCTTTTTTTTACTCCAACTATCTTGGCGTCTCTCTCTTCGTTGATCATTTTTTGTTCATTCTTCCAATAAGGAAGATTCCCGCTTCGTGTTTGTGTTGTTCACGTATGTTTGTGTGTGGTATCGTTGGCCATTCGTAAACCCGCTTTCTACTTTCGACATATATGCTCTCTTCCGAAACGACCGAAGCCATCATTCCTGTAGAAGACTTGTCTCGAAGTCGAAACGTCGAATTTAACCCTCCGCTGTTGCTGTTACCGAGGTTTCTTACTTTGTGTTCACCACGCCTTCGGCCCCATCGCCAGCATGCCAGTTATATATATATATAAATATATATATATATATATATATATATATATATATATATATATATATACATATATATATATATATATATATATATATATATATATATATATATATATATATATATATATATATATATATATATATATAACGAAGAAATAAGGGTTGGCAGTCAAGAAAACCTCGGAAAGCAAAGGGGAGGTTGTGGTAGGTCATTGAAGCAGATAAAGAATTTGGAAAGAAAGAAACAAAGCGGAGAAAAAATGCCGGCCAGGTGGGATCCGAACCCACAACCTCCAGCCATCAATAAGGCCTTTAGCTGACCATGAAATCTCTCGACCATGGAGTTGGCTTGAGAATGGTAGGCCATTTTTTTGGTGCGTTACACCGAGTAGGCATGTCAAACGGTGAAAGAGCGTAGACTCAAATTGGCGGCCATGGTTTGTTATGATCGCCGACGGCACCCCAAACCGGGCGATCCACGTGGACATCAGTGTGGAAGGAATAGCCTAAGCCGTTATATAGTCGATTGAAACCGCCTCCGACCAGCGAGTAAAACGGTCGATCACTGTCAAGATGTAATGGTAGCCCTTAGGTGGTTGTAGCTGGCTAACGAGGTCGACGTGAATTGTCGACAACCTAGAGTCCGGCAAGGGAAAATTCGCCAGAGGTTATGTGGGATGCTGAGAGACCTTGCATTGCTGGCAGGCGAGGCAGGAACGAGCCCATGCGCGTACGTCAGAATTCATGCCAGGCCAGACGTATTTCTCGGCAACCAAACGCCGTGAGGCACGAACTCCAGGATGAGAGAGAAGGTGAACAGAGTGTAAAGCAATGCGCCTGAGAGAAGCAGGTAGGTACAGTCGTCTGCGGCCTGAAATCGGATCAATGTCGCAAAGGATGCTGAGTCCAGACTCCGGGCAGATAGTGTCCTGCAGTTGCAGAGAAGAACTGTTTCAAAAACGCAGAGTTCGGAGCTACTCGCCATCTCGTTGGGCTTGAGCCAAGACCTGAGTACTGAAACCTGAGCGTTGTATGGCCGAAATACGGCTAAGGGCATCGGCTGGGATATTGTTAACTCCCTTGACATGCTGAATGTCCGTCGTGAACTGTGCAAGATACGCCAAGTGTCGCGTCTCTCGAGGAGAGTATGTAGTCTTTGTTGACTTAAAGGCGTTCGTAAGAAGCTTGTTATCGGTGAAGACTACAAAAGTGCAGCCCTCAAAAAAAACGGAAATGCTTAACAGCGAGATATGCCGCCAGGAGCTCCCGCCCGAAGGTGCCGTAGCGTTGCTCAGTTGGAGAAAGCTTCTTCGAAAAGAAACAGAGCGGGTGCCACGTGCCACGGATGTGTTCCTGAAGTTAAAGTTTTTTCTTTGGTGAAAGTTTTTTTCGTTGCGTGCGGGAAACTAAACTCCCAATGCGGCGGAGGCTGCGACGGGGTACAGGGCGGAGGGTTTCACTCACAAAGTACTCTGTAGATGGCGCAGTGAATTCACCCAGCGTTCCCGGCGTGGACGTGCCTGCTTGCCAGCGGCGGCGTCGGCGGTGCGGCTTTGCTGGTTGCTTCAGCTAAGGTTGTTGTGGGCTTGTTTTGGTGCAGCTTCGCGTCGATTGCGAGCTGCCTTCGCATGGCATGAATAACTTATTCGACAGCACCTCCTGGACAACCCGCCTCCGAAGGAACTAAGAGGTCATACGGCAAACATACGTTAATGATTGGTTTTTAGGGCGGGAAAACAAAATGTACAAACCACGTACAGACAACTGGCTGCTAGAGACACGCTACCTTTTTGCAAGGTGCTTGCCACAAAGGGAACTCCATTTTCTAAATTCGTGAATACCAATTCGGAGGTGCTTTAACAGGTATTGCAAAAGGCAAAACTAGAAACAGGTTGTGATAAATAGCGATTATAAATGTTCCCTCAGCTTTCTCGCAATTCTGAAACTTACTAAACTAACTAGTTTAAATTGGTATAAATGAGAATCACTAAGCTCTCATGCAGAGTTTTATCGGTGTCTGCGTTTGTGTCGCGCGGTGGTGTAGCCCAAAGCTACCACATCAGGATGGAAAGTTTCCACTTCGAAAGGTGCTTCGAAAGAAGCTACTGTCCATTTTCCCTCACTTCCGGCTCACGGCCGAACTACAGCGTCGGCGTTGTCCGCCGCTGTAGCCCGGCCATGGCCGACGCTGCTGCTGCGGTCGGGACGCTTCCCCGCGAATTCCAGGTAACGGCAGCAGAATCTCTGGTTTCACTCCTTGTGGAGCTAAGTGTGTGAATTCAAGTGTCGTCACATGGGCAATTGTTCTGGCTGTAGTTTAAAGCTTTGCTTTCCAACCTCCTTCACCCGGGGGGATCTCGCCAATTGTTTGTTAGTACCCCTCCATGCGGCTTCCCCGTCCCAGCGTTTGAGGGACCTTTGAACGACCCATGTTTGTTTAATTACGTACATCAGGTTTCACAGAAAAGGTTTCTCGGTTTAAAGCTGCACTTACTTCGCAGAGCGCAATTTCGTCCAGTTAAAACGTAAAAAGACAATTGTCTGACGTTCTTGAATACAAAATGCTTCCTGCTGGTGCCTATAATCAAACTATCTTGTGTTTGAGTATTTTGAGGATTTTGAGAGATTTGATTTTTATTTTTTGCAACACCAAGGGGAGGCTGAGACTATAGGCGGACATGACCTGAGAGGGGCCTCAGCCACGCCATTTACAGCGTACATAATAACACGTCTGTTTAAAACCTAAGCATAATGACACAATCGTAATAGAGAAATAGCACAAAGCAAAGTCATTACTACATTTTCTATGTATACAAAGTATAGGTCGAAAATTCACAAAAGGATCACAGTGTACATATAAACGCAGTAATTTGTACGCATGAAGTTTCATTAGTTACACCACTATGTCACAATTACGAATTGAAGTATTTGTGTTTGTAATTGTTTTTAATTTCCACCTTTAGGGAAACATGTAGACATATATTTCAAACACTTAATTATATATCATTATTGCAAGCGTTTTGCTTAAGTAACACTCCTTTGACCTGTTTTTTATTCGTAAGTTCACTGGCGTCAAAGCTTAATTTTTCTGCAAATTTATATAATATATGACTGGTACAGGAAAGATTGCTCACCGTAGTTCGATCTTACTTTTGGAGTGTGCCGTATTGTATGCCTAAGATGCCAGCTCGAAGATTTATTGTTAAGTTGATTGTGGGTCTTTTGCTTATAAATGGAGGCCAGAACCTCCATGTAATAAATTTGGTCAGTTCGAAGCATTGAATATTCAGTAAGTAAAGGTCTTGTCCTCAAATCTGCGTAACAGGCATGATAATCTAAATATATACGGAAAATTTTTTTTGCGATACAATGAGCCTGTTATAATTAGTTTTTGTTGTGGTCATTTACACCAAACTCCCGCAGCATAGTTTCGAACAAGTGATAGCATTGTATAAGTTTTGTTTCAGCCAAAGTCGAATCAAATGGCTGATTCTATATGTGAGACCTACACTTCTAGAGAGTTCGGTGGACAGGTGAGCAACATACGTATTCTACGAAAGTTGTTCTTGAAACCAAACACCTAGAACTTCTGTTCTGTCACTCGGTTTAACTTGGTTCCGTTGAAAATAATCGAGATTCCTTTCTTGACATTTTTATTGTACGGCCTAAATATCATGTAAGCTGTCTTTGCAGCGTTAAGTTGCAATTTATTATCTAATAACCAATTTGATAATTGTTCCAAGTAAACACTTATCGCTGAGTGAAGTTTAATTAAAGTATCAGATATGAACAATACGTTAGTATCATCTGCGTACATTACGAGTTCTTGCGGACCTTCTATATTTATGATGTCATTTACATAAACTATAAACAGTAACATGCCTAACTTGGTGCCTTGCGGGACACCGTGTTTTAGCTCTAATATGTCTGATGCAATGGAGTTTAGTTGAACCAACTGCTTTGCTTGAGTCAAATAGCTTTTTAAGAGGTTACCTGCGACGCCACGTATTCCATATCTCTCCAATTTATTTACCAATATATTATGATCTATCGAATCAAATGCTTAAGGTATAAAAACAGTCCAATTGCGAATTGGCTGTTTTCAATGTTTGTAATTATTTTATCTCTAATGTACAGTAATGCTTGCTCTGTTGATTTAGATTTTTGGAAACCATATGGATACTTCGAAGTACATTGTGTTTAAGAAAGAAAGTTTAAGAAAGTTTTAGTTTAAGGAAGAAAGAAAGAAAGTCCATCACAGATTACTCCCTCAAATACCTTGCAAAAACTGTTAAGACAGATATTGTCCTGTAATTTTAAATATTGTTTAAATTTTAGTTTAGTTAAGCAAGTTTACGTTCGTCAGGAAAAACACCGGTGGACAGACAAAGATTAATAATGTACGGTAACACGTCACTTTCTTTTAGTGCCACGCGCTTAATCACACTCGATAAGTGTACTCCGTGTAAAAATTCCCTTAATGGATAATAGCGATCTGTGTGCACGCGAGAGCACATTTGGTGTAGCAGGCCGTAGGAGTAAATAGTAAGATAGCTATGACATTATAAGTCTCCGAGAAAATTTTCCAGTTGTCAGCTTTCAATGCAAACGTTTAACATCTCCAAGTAACCCTACAAGGTGACAAGTATGCTGATTTCAACTTGTAAAATTTACAATTCATTGTTTACGCTCTGAATACTTCAGACCGATGCAGGAGTACCACACGTGATGTTTTGGCTGTATAAACGCAAAGCAAAGTTAGTAACTACAGCGTAAATGGGGGCCGATACGGAGCCTGACGAAATTGGCGTGCTTACGCGCCGAACAACTGTTTTTTTTTATATCAAAATTACACGCGAACCCTCCAATATTAACCCAACAACACGTGCGCTGCCTGTCGCCAGGATGCACAACGTATACTGAAATACACGCCCTCCGTTGCTCGCTGTCGAACATATCGTAATGTGGGATTAGCATCCTTCTGTTCCCCTGCAAATCTTTACAATTAGCTGTTTCAAGTATAGTTCGTGTTTTTAATAAAGCGTCATTTTTCGGTTTTACGTGTCTAATCGACACCTGCGCTATAAAGCGCGCGGTATATACTGGAGGGCGGAGGAGTAATGTTGACCAGTTCCGGATATTTACACCAGGCTGAAATTTCAACCCATAGGCGTTTCCGCTTTTTGGCCCCGTCTAAAAGCAGGTAAAGTTGTATCACTGACGGGTTATAGTGATACCACAGGAACCGTTGCTTTTGTTCGCATCCACTAAAAGCTAGTCCTTGTTGAACGTCGTTAAATTTCAAACCACTGGCCACGGTACGAACCTTGAGACGTCTCTGAATGCGGCTTGCACACTTTCCGCAGGGGCGGAGCCGAAGCTGTGGAAGATGTCTTCCACCACCCCGATCTACTTGAAGGGCTGGCGGAAGAGCTATCTGTGCCTAATATTGAAGATGCAGTAATAGTGAGGCGTAGGCAGAGCTTGCACGACTTCATGCGACTGGCCGGCATCGTCAAAAAGGAGTCATCTGGCACCGGCGCGATGATGACTGTCCGCAGCTGACCGACCTCGGCCCTGGTTGCTGGGCTCTCATCAGGCGCTACCTGCTTCTATGTTAAATCGTGGACAGCACGGCGCCAGCCAGCATCATATAAACGTTTCGGGCTCACGCGCACTGAACCTAAGTGCAGCCGCGCCTGGAGAGCGTATCAGCCTGGTCCGTGGTAAAATGAACAGGCATTCCATTGATTTGCGCACAAGTAGAAAGCAAGCCAACCGCTTTCTGTATTATAGAGCCACTGCCACTTTGTGTCTTGCCTTCCAGTAAAATTGCGAGCTTTCTCTTTTTGGGGAAAAGTACTTTCTGAGTTATTCTCCCGGTTTTACGTGCTACTTTATTGCACGAGTTATTCAAACCATGGGCGGTTTCCCAGGGGTACTGAGCGTCGTTGGAACAGTAGCGTAACGCTGTAGGAAGTCTATGAGTGTCGATTGACATAGATTCTGCGATATTTGAAATTGATGCTGCAAATTCGCTACCTTTCGCGTAAAACAACATAGAACCTTTCGCGAATACCCGAATATATCTGCACAACGGGTGTGACCATACACGATTAAAAAAAACAACAACAGATGCATGAATGCCAGAGAGATTCCCCAAGTGGAGTTTCTCGAGCACTGAGTTCATAACTTTATGGTCTGCAGAAACTGTCGTTACCTTTTTTTGCGTAATGCGAAGCCTTGTTGACCTCCATACTTAAAGCCTTTCCCCACCGCCGTACATCATAGGTTAGGAAAACCTCGGCGGCATCGCGAAGCCGCTCGTTCGTCAGAAGGCAGCCAGGAGCCCGTGGGACCTGATGATAATGATTAGATGCTGTCCTTTGTACTGGGGTGTTGGTTGCGATCAACCAATTTTCCTGTTTTATTTCCAAAGTATTTGCCCTACCCCTAACAACGGTTATTGACTTGCTTCATCACCATACCCTGACTGTCTACCCAGCGGTTCCAAGTTTCATTCCAATCACACACCTTTTTTTGCCCTTGAACATTTTAGAGCGCAGTTCTTAGGCGCCCGCATCTGTGGTTTGGCGTCGCAGTAGGCATCGTTCTAACCGAGCGAACGAAGGGAAAAGCGAAGGTAGAGCAAAGCAGGAACGCTGAAGAGGAAAGTAAGGCGAAATTGCTAAGAGGAGGACAGTATGCTGAGCCCGCGTGAGATACTTGCGGGTAGCGACACGATGCGAGATGACGCCTTAGAACGGCACGCCGTCGTACGTTCGCTGATGACGCGATCGCTTTCCGAGAGGCACCAGTTATTCGACGTCACCTAGAGGACGGCAGATCGCTCTCTCCGGTGTTCTTTGTCCAAGTTGGCCTTGTGCCATTATTGCCAACTATCATCATAAAGAATACAGTTCGCGCTGTGCTGCAAATTCCCATTAGGGAATATCTAATCGCCCGTCAATTTCTTTAAGGGGCGAAGCGCCTTAAGGCCGAGGCTTGTCCGTCTGGCGTCCGGCGTCCGTGCTCATGCCACAACACCGTGTAAATCGAAGCTTAAGTGAACAAAAGGTTTACAAAAGGTTAACAAGAACAAAATAAAAGGAGGTTCACAAGCGAGAGAGAGATAGATAGAGTGGGAGAGAGACAGAGAGAGGAGGGAAAGAGAGAGGGATGCGCAGCACCATGTAAATCGAAACATCTGCGAACAAAAGGTTGAGAAAAGGGTAACAAGAACAAAATAAAAGGTTCATAAAAGGTTAGAGAGAGAGAGAGAAATAGAGGGAGGTAGAGAAAGACGCAAAGCACAGTGTAAACCGAAGCCTTTGAACAAAATGTTCACCAAAGGTTAACAAGAACAAAATAGAAGGTTTACAAAAGCCTACAGGGAGACAGACTGCTCCTGGAGAGCCGTTCCGGGGATGCGCGAGAAGCATTACATTGGATTTTATTGGAGTGAATTGGATTTGGATTTCATTGGGTTGGATTGGATTAAATGAAAGTCTATTGGATTGGATGGGATTAGAAATCGTTTTAGCAGCAGTAACCACTCTCAGGTGTGATTTGCGATAAGAACGATCCCCAGTGCTTTGCCCACTCGTCATGATTCACATCGTGGAGATGCGTGAATTTTTTTTAGTTCTCTTACCCCCGCCTCCGCCAGCCATTCTAGATTCTCGTCTCTTTGATTACAGCTTCGACGCCATCATCTCTTCCCTACAGTTCTTCCACTGCCACTCGAGCGACACCCGAGTTCAGCGCAAGTTGAAGGGGCTGTGAACACAAAATGAAAGTTTGGATCATTAAAACTCCTTTAGATTTATAGCCATTAAACCAATTTTATCCTCTGCAGTAGAACGTGGATAGGTCATAAAGTGGGTTACCGGCCAGGTAGCGGTAAGATTGCGATAAAATGATTTTAGGCACGCAAAATTCTTTATTCTATAGCAATATGTGAATGTGTGCCACAATCATTTTGTGTGACTGAATTATGCTACACGTAGAAGTAATGAAATCAGCAACACTTAGATAAAACAGGAGAATAAAACAGTCTCTTTTTACGTATTAGTGAAACACAATTGTAAATTAACATATTTCATAAGTTTGTTTTCTGAAATCAGGCAGTTCCACCTAACGCGAATTTGAGAAACAAGCGGAAGTTTGTTACCGGGTCTAAATGCAGCGCCGTCAAAACTATTATACGATGTATTTTACATGTCCTAGGGGAAGATTATGGCCGCATGTAACTACAAATTATGCCATGAAGTTAAGCAATATTGGGGTGATAAGTTTTGATTTAGCTTATATTAAATTGAAACATACTCAAGGCTCATGCTGCATTCTTATAAAAACTTCATTCAAATTGACTTTCAATCATTGTACTATTTTGTTTTGGTGGGAAGGGGAATAAAATATGCAACAGGCCTCAAGGACAGTAAACCTGTAGATGCAGAGCAGGTCAGTCCTCGTCGAATCATTAGCTGGTCTTTTCGGATTATGCCCTAAGATAATTATCTTGGCCACGCCATAAGGCACTAACGAAGTAAGCAAGCTCCTCATTGCTTTGCCATGAATTCCCAAAATGCTTCACTAGAAGTCTGCTCGTACCTTATTTGTCACCTTGATGCCGTGATTCGTACTCTCAGTGCGTGGAAGATGAGGAGGGGAGGGGGGATTTGCCAGGTCTTGTGAGCGGCCGCTATTTGGCTAAGTACTGAAGTGGTAAATGTGAGAATAAAAAAAATAAATATAACCAGAGTACTTTCGTAGGAACGAGGGAGATGAAATGAAATCATGGTTTCACATCTCTGTTTCATTTGGTTGGCTTCTTTAGTTCATTTTAATTTAATTTCATTTCATTTCATTTTATTCATACTGCAGGCCAAGATGCTAGCCCAAGCAGGGAGGGCAGTACAGAGCAAGAATTCAAAGAACGCATGAACAGGATGCTACCTATAACATGTCACAAAAATTTACAAATACTTGACTTAGCACAACCGCTACATAAGAACAACACAATAAATCGCAGTGGGGCAAAACGCCTTGCCCCAAAAACACAGCACTAATATAACAAAACAGCAGGTAAATTTTCTGATAACGTACGAGTGGTCACAAGCCTAGGTTTAGAATATTCTAATTCATGAGGCAAGTAGTTTTCCAGTTCTTGTAAGAAATTTGTTGATTGTAAAACCTCAAGGGGGAGGGAATTCCATTCGTTAATGGTACGCACAACAAACTATTCAAGTGAAAATTTGTTTTAGAAAATAATGGCGTAATAGAGAGGTTATGTCTGTGTCTTGTTTTTCGGGCTTGACATTGCTTTTCGGACTTGACTTCGTCGTTGACATCTGGGGATAGATCTTCAACCGGTCTCCTAATTTCCGTCTGAATTCTAATAAGCCAGCTCTGATACGCACAAAAAATACTACCAAGAACACCCACGAAACAGCCTGAACACTGAAGCCAAAACTAAATTCTCTTTGGGTAAATGAATTTGGCTAATTTTGATCTTTGAAGGAGCTGCATTTGCCACATTTTCGATACGAAATACTATCTGCGTGCACATTTTTGCAGCGTTATCTCAACTATTCTTTAGCCACCCGTTTTTTAAAGCAAAGTTGCCGAGTTTTTTTGTCGCTGCAGCTTTATCCGGCTCAGTTCCGATTTCTGCATCTGGCTCATGTCGAAAAAAACGCCTCAGTTGTTTTGAATCATTCGAAGTGACCAAATTGCGACATAAATTATGATGGTGATATCGAACAAGGCGCTGGTAGGTATCATACGTGAGCGAAAAAAAATGGCGGCATTGCAGAAATACACACATTCACACCATGTACCAAACTTGCGGAAGTCACTGCTAACGCAATGGGACATAAAAGGCTGTTTAAATTGCAAGCCGATTGTCGTTAATTTCGCCGCAAGTGATGAAGCACCGGTCGAAACTCCTTCCTGTCAATGCTGAACAATTTGGTGAGCTGAACGTCCATACCTCGAATATACGATGTTTCCGTTTTTCGCCACAATCCAAAATACAGCCTCCGCAAGGGGGACGGAGCCCACTACAAAACTGACGCAGTTAGACAGCGCACAACCTAAAAAAATCTGCGAAGATGTAAGAGAACACGCGTCGTGCATTTTTTCCAAACGCGTTTTAGACTAGAGTCGAGCTCCGCTACTACGCGCACCTCGACCCAAAAGGCGACAAACAAAACAGCGAAGGTGTTCTCATTGCCAGGTTTTTTCCGAGTCAAATTTCTTCTGCAGGGTGTGCTCTCACCAGATCATCACTCATGAGGCTACGGCGAAGCTATATCACAGCCCGTACAGTGCAAGTTAAACCTGCACGATTTACCTTTAGCAGTGGATGAGAGCCGGAGCAAGGTGCTTGCACTTCTCTGAAGCCCTTGGCGTACACGAGCAATGCCGTTACAATATTTTTGGCTCCCTAGAGAGGCAGCTCATACTGAGCGAAATGCGATGCGGTTCCTCGGTCACGCCCTACGTTTGCATGCACATAGCGACAATATGGGCTGTTTTAATCACTCTGATCTTTGATGGACCCGATTAAGATAATCATGCGCCCTTTCTCGCAAAACACTGCAAATAAACGCTGAATTCTGATATTCGTAGTACGGCAGCAAGCGAAGCTGCGACGGTGGACCTGTTTTTCGTCGCCGTTTTGTTTGTTTTTACTCATATTGCCAGACTGTGTCGTGGAACTTGGAGTTGCGAATAGACCCGCCGTTCCCACGGAGCCCTTCAGGCACCGCCTAACGACTTCTTTACTGAGGGGGCTGTTCAGTGCATCGGAGCGATGCGTCTGCGTGGGCGACCCTTTGGGCTACACGTCGTCTGCCCCCCATAGCCTCGTAACTGCCACCGGTTTCGAGGCGCGCAGTATAATATAGCTGCTAGGGAAATGAAACTAACTGGTTATCTTTAACGGGCAAGGAACTCTTCAGATTTCATCAACATGCTAAAAGTAGTCGTTCCCGAAGACACCGACATGATCGTGTCCTTCGATGCCTCTTCGCTGTTTACAAGCATACCCGTTGACCTCGCAGTTATTACATGCGAGCAAAGTCTTGAAGATGGCGGCTCACGGCAAGATGGCACCCATTTCGAAGGCGCGGAACTTTTCCGACTTTTGCGTGTCTGCCTCGCCATTACACATTTTACACACAACAGCAGTTTCTACCAGCACATTTTTGCACAGCCACGGGGTAGCCATCTCATTCGCGACGGCGAACTTCGCTAGGGAACCATCCAAGAGCTTTCCTCTGGTCACCTCCTAACGGCGACCAAAAATATTCCTGGGGCCCTATTCTCGACTGCACAAATTGCCGGCATTTCGCCCACGTTTTTTTGCGTAAGCACGACGTAAGCAATCAGTGACGTGCTGCAGCTATAGCTATGACGACATGCAGTGTAATGTGACGAGTCACTCATAAAGATCGCTACCAAGGTATCAAATATTGTGTAAGAAAGATATAAAAACACTTGGAATGTACTATAAAAATTAAGACGGTAGCTGGGGCTGACAAAAAAAAAAACACCTTTCTGGAGGTCAAATTTGGCGCCAACACCACAAGGCGATCGAGTAACGTTGATCCAAAAGCGAGCGAAAGGCGGATGTCGAGCTAAAGAACATCACACAATTTTTTTACCGTATCTATTTATTTCTTTCAATCGCTTTTATTACCATAGCTGGGCTCTCTGCTTCAATGCAAGCTTTGTTGCGTTATCACCTTCCCTGCCGCCACCGCCGCCACGCCATCGTCTGGTGCTATGTTACAAGTTTATGGCGTGATCACAGAAAAAGACGAACGTGACCATCGCTTTTATGACACATAAGAGCAGCGAAGCGCTACGCCTGATAACCGCGGAGCGCACCGATGTCACCGATTCACTCATTCGTCAAGCTCGACTGCAATCAGCGCTGTAATGAACTAAATAGTCATTTTTCATTGTTATTTTTCTCTTGAGTTCGATCATGTGACCCAAAAGCTTACTAGGACAAGTATGGACAAATGCCATGCATTGGGTTCTCTTTCTCATGGAGAGGCTTGTACTGCCTTCTTATGTTGCGGATACGCCAAATAAATAATTTTTATTTAATTGCCAAACATAAAAGCAAAATACTGCATGTTATTTGTATGTTCCATGATCGCTGACTGTGAAGCAGTTGAAACTATAATTTGTTTCGGTAGGAAACAGGCTTTAAACAGCGCGCATGCGAAACTGCGCCTGCTGCAAATTGCCGCACATTTCGCGGCGCCGTAAGCCGGGGCAATAATTTGCCCTATTTTGCTTGTATTTTGCGACAAAAACAGCCGCCATTTTCAAGCTGTTACGCAGCATTACGTCACTTTTACGCAGGCTGAAGTTGCCAATTCATGACGTAATCGTTCCCGCCAAGTGTTTAAATTACGTCACGCCTTCTCAGCCAATCACAGAGGGGGTGTGTATTACAAGCAGTATTGTTGTTGAATAGCAAAGACAGGCGTACGTTGTCATGTCCGCTGTATTTAGTGTGGTTTTTCATTGCCGTAAAAGAATTATCCACCTTTTGTAACGAGAAATAAGGCAAACTATAGAACTGGTGTGCGTAAACGATATAAAACGTCAAAATGACGACAGCTCACACAACCGCTTTGTCACCCGGAAGCACGTGACCAAAATTGAAAGCCAGTCAGAAAAGACTTCCGGAAAATTGCCTGAATTACCGGCAATTTGTGCAGTCGAGAATAGGGCCCCTGAGGTACATTAGGGACTGGTTCAGCGTCATATACCGGAAGCATACGCGCCATTTTCTGGACCACCTGAAGGCCACGGAACCTTTAATTACCTTGCAGTTGATACCGACCGGCGGCTACCATCAGTGTTAAGATACAATGGTAACCCCATAGAGAAAGAAATACTGGTAAGAGTGGACACTCCCATAGAGCCCTGCGGCCGAATGACTACTGTAGTGCAGCGCACCGAGCGGCCGGGTAGCCAAACTACTAACCCCATACTTTCGTCCACTTTCGTACGTTCACTTTCGGTTTTGGTTTCGCGGACACCGATTTTGGCGGGTAGTTTGAAGGACTGGAAAGCGCTGCTTACGGCGACGGGTATCGGTACGGTATTCGGACGCTTTCATGGAATAATTAGTGTTTATTTGACTATATCAATCTCAGGCTTAGTGCCCGCATGCTTTTACAGAAAAAAAACCTTTTTGTGAAAATGTGAAATTGAAATTTACAGTACCACTCACACTTGGTTAAGAATTCTGTCATGTATTCAAATGTTGCCAAGCCACATAAAAGAGACACATCATAAATGAAGAAATAGTTATTGCATGGCACTAAACGGAACAACAAGTTCAAATTGTCATCATTTTTTTCAACACACATAATAATAAACAGTGAGTAATATACAACAGACACAATACACAGTAGTGAGAGGAAAATACGTTTCCAGGAATGAAACAAAAATGCACAAGTAAAGGTATCACAACCACATAAAGGATTTTTTCTCCATGGTAATTGAAAATGCAGAAAACCCAGAAGACTCAGCCATCCACTGGTTTACTTGTATCTACGACACCCTCAGACTGTGCGCTGTTGCAGTCATACAAAAATATCAACCATAACATAATCTAGACACTGGGATAATTGCAACTGTTTACAACAACTATCTCCGCAGATAATTTTTTTATTCTGGCAATTTCTCCAGTTAGGATGTGAAAGAAGGGAAAAACTTAGGCTTTGATGGCCTCGCTTATTTGATGAACTCTAATGAGATCTATTGCCTCGGGGCAACTTCAAATCAGTAGCAGTAATTGAACAGAAATCACATTTGTGTGGAGATGTACACGCAAAAGGTTCAGAGGAAAAAAATCAACTTCCTATTGGTTCCTTGCAAGGGTGCATTTTCCCAAGAAGCCGGGTTACCTTCCGAAAGCGTCGCCTTCCCAGTAAAGGTAAAGGGCCAAGCGGGGATATTTTAGGTACATGCACGTAGTCAACCGACAGGTTCCAGGCTCGATTAAGGGCCACAAATTCTTGCCTTCCGCTGTCAATACGAACAGTTTAATATAAGAAACAGGGAAGCAGTATATTCTTCTCGTATATGAGACAATGGTGGCACATTGCAGAGTCCCATAAGCATTTGACAACGTAGGCCACAACATGGTTCTCTTCATCTAGGCCACTCCGACAACACGCAGCACGTACGGTGACAAACCACATTTGGCATGACCTCTTACCCTGGCAGTCTTCATAATGTAAAAGGGTTTTTGTGGATGTACTGTTTTCACAATATTACAACTAGCAGCAACAATAATTCGCGAGTGGAGTTTAGAGACTGTATACGCTGTTGTTAGTGGTTTTATTGAGATGAGGCATGTCAGGGATAAAAAACAGTTTGTTCCTTGAGTCTACGATAGTCTTTTCAGTGGTCACGCCTTATTGAGTGCCGAGACTTCCGTTAGATTTTAGGTGCTAATGGCAAGGCTCAATAGATGGAATACAGTTGCGGTATCCATCAGAAGCACCAATAAGGCAGCAAGAAGCATTGCAGGCAGTCATCATTACAACTGAATAACTCTGGGAGAACAGTTGACACGGCCACTTTTGTGAGTCCTGTGAGGGCAGCATCCATGGAGTGCTTACACCATGTTTGGTATGACGAATGCAGCTGGCTGGTTGGCTCTGTCTTGAGGGCACCTGTAGACCTGCACAGGTGATAGGTGATATAGTACACAAACTGCTTGCAATGACAGATGACGTGCAAATAGTATGTAAATTTTACTGCAACTAGTACTCAAGTATGGCCTCCAGTGCATGTCACCTATTTAAAACACAAGTTCTCTTATTCTATTCAGCAATCATGCGATCAAGCTATTAGCAACACTAAAAATATGGGTCTCTGTAATTTAGCAACACTGGTTAGGCACATTCCTAATGCAATTCAGCTATTGTTTAGGCTAACAAAAACGATAACGCTGCTCACATAGCCTGAATCCCCTTGTCTTTTTTTTTTTGTAAAATCAGGACGAAGAGCGAGAGCGAGCTGAAGGTAATACAAAGTTTAAACAAACCTGTTGCCCCACGGGCTCGCGAAAGAAACGCATCCCGAGAACGGTTGCCTTGCGAAAGTATATTTGGGCGCTCTGTGGGCACCATGGCAAGCAGCAGTGAGCGTCGTACTGAGTACTACTGACCGCCAAAGGTCATGCCTTAAGAGGATATGACAAGAACATACACAGCTCCGACTGAATAGGTGCAATCTACGCAATACGTGTTTAATGAAACTAGCCAACAAATTACTAGAGAAAAGAGAGCAAACGCTTGAAAAAACGGCAAGTGTGGAACAGTTGTATGCAATGCCTGCGATACCGGAATTGAAATACGATGTAGAACGAAGACCAAATTTGAAGGTTTCAGTGCACTGCGCACTCACCCCGCCTCGAGCAAAGCTGTTATCTGCCTACGAAAGACGCGTTTTAAACGCGGAGCGTTTCTTAGTCGCACGATGTCCCTCGACCGTCGGCGGCGGCGTCCACACGCTCACTGCGCATGCGCGTCGCGGCGAGGCGCAGGTGTGCGTCTCTCCCCCGTACCCTCCTCGCTCTCAACAACAGGTGCAGCGTTGTTGTCCGTCCGCACCATTTCCCCTACACTATAAAAAAATAGTTATCGGCGCCTGGTTTCGATCCCACGACACTGTGGGCGGAACGCGAGGTACATGGTGCTCTTCACACTGCGCCACAAAACCGACGCAGAATCGAAGGCTACGAACGCGCCTTATATCCTTGACTCAATCAAACTACGTCAAGAAGCTGCTGATACACGGCAGCAGTTGCATCGATCTCGTCTTCACCAGTTGCTGCAACGCACGACCACTGCTTAAAGACCGCTTAACAGTACACTTTAGCGACCACAAAGCCGTCGTTCTCAGCGTCCAATACAACGACAACAGCAACAAATAAATAAATAACGACTTACAACAACCTACTCCTTGCCTTCACTTCCTCCGTCACAAAAAAAAGAAAAATTGGGCCCATCTCTCCACGAGGGGTTACTGGAGTCGCAAAATCAGGAAAGTAATAATTAATATATAAAAGAAATAATAATAAATAATAGTAATAAGCAATAATAGTTAACACATTCACTACCACCCCCCCCTCCCACCACCACCCCCCAAACACTAACGTTCACGCAATACACCCACCCCCTACGCGACGCATTTACTCGAGTCCCCGCTCGTGGGGAGATGGGCCCAATTTTTTACCGTACCTGACGCGCCAAACGCGAAGCGACGAGCGCGCGTTATCGGCGTCGGTGAGCGGGTTTGTTTTGTACGCAGGCAGCTTGGTATGCACCCATGTGTAAAACTTACGATGAGTGTAGGGCTGTTGGTGATGCCCAGATAAGCCAAATTAATGCAGATACGGCTACTTCGCCGTGTACGTTAGCCCGGATGGCTTCGCAGTGCATCACGGCCATAATACATAATAGCAATAACAGTTGGCCAAGCTAGCAATGGCTAGCTGGTATAATACAACGCAGCCTGCGGCTCACGTTATTCAGTGCAGCGACAGCGCACAACGCCTGCTTCGCCTACGGACCGCCTGCCGGCCGGCCACTTCCGCAACTCACCGCCGTCGTTTGCGTCACGTAAACGCTACGCGCGACGACGGGCGCGTACGGCTGGCATCCCTCAGCGCTAGATAAAACAGCACAACCAGACTAAAATACCATTACGTCCGGCTAAAAAATGGTGTCTTGCGCCTTTCCGGGGCGTTTCCAAAGCGCTTATCCTAAAGACGCAGCACTAGCTATGCCTGATTCCCTGAAGTTACGCATTGCTCGCAGCGTTTGCAGTGCAAGGAAACGTAAATATGATAAGCCACACCAGCACTTTAAAAAAGAAAAAAACTCCCACCTCCCCTCGCGGGAACCCCTGTGTAGATGCGACGCATAGGCGGAGCGGCGAAGGGACCGCGTCCGCGTTTTATAGCGCGCATAACGTTGAGGGGACTGCGTAAGCCGGTCCCAGTCGATGACGACGTTGGCTTACTTGTAAAGCGGCGTGTACTCTCGGTGTTTCAGCCAAGCATGGATGTTGCTTCGCCGGAGAACGGCCCACCGGTTATATGCGCAGCGCGCCCGAAGGAGAGGAAACCGCGGAAGAGAGAGTACTGCACATGCGCCGGCCCCAGCGCGTCTGCCGCGGCTATGACGCAACACAATCCAACACAATCCACTTTAATCTAAATCCAATACAAGCCAAGCCAAGCCAAGTCAAGCCAAGCCAATCCAGTCTAATCCAAGCCAATCCAATCGAATCCAATCCAATGCCCCTCGCGAGAGAGTGTTCGCTATCGAAGAGGAGAGGGGGTGAGCGGCGGAAAGCGCAGCTGGCGTGG
This sequence comes from Haemaphysalis longicornis, assembly GCF_048455015.1. Classification (NCBI taxonomy): domain Eukaryota; kingdom Metazoa; phylum Arthropoda; class Arachnida; order Ixodida; family Ixodidae; genus Haemaphysalis; species Haemaphysalis longicornis. Next base: position 203,292,479 of record NW_027526407.1, on the reverse strand, counting down.
CGAGCAGAATGGGGGAGGGGCGGACAATGCCGATGACGACGACGCCGGAGGGACAAGGCGAATGAAGGAGATGCTCTGCATCTAAAAGTGTCACCTTTCGTTCAGGATGCAAAACCAATGTCGCAAAGAAAGCGCTAGGCGTTTCCTTCTCAACAACAGAGGTTAGCACGACGTTGCTGAAACGCATGTGCAAACGCTGCCGAAAGAGCCAAATTGCGGCTTGCGCTTGCGGATTGGCCAGGCTTGGCGCAAAGAAGCCACAAAAATTTACATTCACAGCCATTGAACTTATTACATAAATAAAAGTGTGTAGTCTAATGTGTAACAAAATTTTAAAAGTATAATATTGTGTGTTAGCTTAATTTTAAATATATAGTTTTTTACCTTATGCGCCGACTGCCGGATGGTGCGGGAGTCAGGCCACCCGGCCGCGATAAGCCCGTGTGTCCACTCTTATAATTTTTTATTTCTCTATGGTAACCCGCCCTCCGAGTGGCTTTACTTTTCGCGTCTACTGGAAACCTACTCACTCTGGAAATTACTTACATAGTAATTCAGTGCCCGAAGTCAGTCACAAGCGCTCAGTGGTTGCTTTTTGTCATGAACCGTGCTACAGATGTAAGCCGCGACGAAGGGAGTTTAAACGACAATATCAAAAGAATCGAAAGTGACTTGCGAAGAAACGGCCGCCCACATTCGTTTATCCGTGATAGAAAAAAGAGATTTGCACTAGCGGAGCAGGTTTTTCCGAGGAAAACAAAGACAGAACAAAACAAAAAATTCACGGAACATTATGCTCACCCGCAGTACTTGAATGGCTTAGCTGTTGCAGGTGAGCCTCGCCAGACACAAAGTTACGCTTGAGTATAATTCTTTATTTGCATAGTTTCGGTGCTTGTAATCGTCATCATATGCATCGAAGAGGTCGTCGCCTTCTTCACACCGAGTGGTGGATGCACAGCGTTGCAAACTTCCACCACCTCTTCGTCATCGACTCGAAGCGTCGTTGGTGGGGTCTGCAAAGTCGTCTCGGGAACGATCGGCACACTCCTAGCCATGTCCCCAATTAACCATTATGATTTCCAAAGAATGCGGCGGCTGCGGTGACCTCTGTAAAGCTTGGTGTCTTTTCACGTTTGGGATTAGCGCTGGTGTATTTCCTAGATGCGCGCTAGCCTTTGACGACAGCGCTGGAGTATTTAGTTTTGCTGGAGTACAGCGCTCAAGTATTTTGTAAAGCCACTGCGTGAGGTGGAGACTCGGCGAACGCCACGAGGCTCGCACTCACGAGTGCTCGGCATTTTCTCGCCCCCGGGGGTTCGGCTATTTTTTTCTAAAACGACTGCGTGTGCCGCGGACTCTCCGCAGTAGCCATGGGGTGCATTTTAGCGTGTTCAAATTTTCTGGGTATTTTTTTTGCAACACTGAACTTACGGCGTGTAAAACAGCTCCGCTATCTAAAAAACCGCTACAAGGGGAGCCCGCGTCCCGTATTTTTCAGGAATCAGCGAAGCGCTTGCGTGCCTTTTAAGCAAGCGCTGTGTCAATAGAGAGTTACAGCTGACCGTTCCTGACGGTCCGCCGAGCTGCCGGCGGGCCGCACAGCGCGAGGGGCGCGTCAGCAGCAGAAACACTTTTAGCTGAGTGATAACTGTAACTATCTCGGCAGGAAATCATTCGCGTCACTGCTCGTGCCATATGCGTTTGCAAATCAAAACTTCGTCCGAAGGCCATGTAAGAACTGGTATTTTAGGCACTTAAATAGCGCAAAGGTGATGATGATGATGATTGCTATTGGTTTCCTTTTGTAGCGGGTTGATGACACGTCATATTACCAAAAAGGACTAATATACCCATGTTTTACACTCTTGCTTTATTACTAGCGCTGCTTAGGGCCGGCACAAAAAGCTTATTAGGCACGAAATACTTTTTTTTCCTGTTACAGGTGGTAACTGTCCTAGGCAATGTTCCCCTCTTTGCTTTTCGTCCACCAGCATTCTAATCTTGTTTTCGTCCCCTCGACAGCCTTGAAGTTAACATCCTCTGTGATAACCTTAAATCGTAGGGCTTCTTGAAGCCGAATATTCCCTTCATGTAGGTTTTGATGAATATACTCACATTCTAACACTATGTACGTCAGAGTTTCTGTTTTTTTTTCCCAGACCACGCATACTCCATCAACTTGTGAATTGTTCCCCACAAAACTCTTAGTTCGCAGGCGACCTGCTCTAGCCTCAAAAACCAGAGCACGACCTGAGAATTATCGTAGACATTTTCCTTTCTGATGTTTAATTTCTCAGCCATGTACATCTCTAACGACGTTTTAGCTTCCATTTTTTCCCTCCATTTATTTGTTTGAATCTGCCTTGCCTCTTTTTTGGTTACCTTGGCAGTTTTCTATTCTCCACTGTTCTTTCCGTATTTCACCGTTAGCCTTCTCGTCTTCCTTAACCACTGCGTGTCCACGCTTTTCAAGTACAGGTACCTAAAAACGTTAGCTGCCCACCCTCGTTGATCTATTGCTCTCAACCTCATCTCCAAGCATATTTTACTCTGTGCCTCTCGAACTTCAAACGACGCCCAGCCCATATCTCCCTGAACTGCTTCGTTGGTGGTTTTTTTCTATGCGCGCCTAAGGCTAAACGTCCTACCGTTCTCTGGTTTACTTCAAGGCCTGATAGAACTTCTGATTTTAAGCAGAGTACAGCATTCGCAAACGAGATACCCGGAACCATTACTCCTTTCTACATTCCTTTTACGACTTCATATTTGTGATACCCCCCCCCCCCCCACCCCTAGAGCTTTTCTTCTTCTTCTTAGGTGGTCCTATGCTTCATAATAGCTGCGTTTCGCTTTCCCTTAACCTTAAGTTGCTCCCCGTGAGTTTTAAATATTTATCCCCTTCGTTCATGCACACTCCCAAATATTTATATTCCTTCACTCTAGAAATTCGCCTTGGTGGACAGACACTACATCGGTGGTAGCGTCATTGAAAACTATTATTCCTAACTTTTCTGCACTAAAATTTAACCCGATGTCGGTGGTTTCCTGGCCGCTAATATTTATTAGCCATTGCATATCGGTTTGGTTATCAGCTAAAAGAACAAGGTCGTATGCATATAACATTCCCGGAATATTCTGTTGTACCACTTCGCCTTGCAGCATATCGGTTAAGCTAAACCCTACTTGACTTTGTTTTAGTTTCTTTTCTAACCCTGCCATGTAAAGCATGAACAGCATTGGGCTCAAAGGGCATCCCTGTTTCAGTCCCCGATGGATGTTGACCTGCTGGGCGCATTTCTGTCCTTCCCATGTAAGGTGCACTCTATCGTCATTATAGATTGCCATAAGGAGCTGTATTAACTCGTCATCCATTCCCTGGAGTTTCAGCATTCTCCACAGCCGTTCTCTGTTTACGTTGTCATATGCCCCTTTAATGTCCAAGAACGCAATCCATAATGATTTATTCTGTGCTTTCGCAATTTCAATGCATTGCGTTCTCACCAACAAATTGTGATCCAGTCGCCTGTTATGTCTAAGTCTATTCTGCAGTTCCCCAAGTATAAAATTTTCTTCCATCCATGCTGGAATTTCTGGTTTTATCACCTGCATTACCAATCTATACACCACTGACGTTACTATGACGTTATTATACACCACTGACGTTACTATGACGTTACTATGAGTTACTATGAGTTACTGACGTTAGTGTGAAGCAATACTGGCTTTGTCTCCTCTGCCTTTATATTTTAAATTCATCCTACTTTTAGCCAGTTATCTTGTATTTGTTTGGTTTTTACCTCCTTATCTATTGCCCTGTTTATTTCTGCCTCCTTATCTATTGCCGTGTTTATTTCCGTATTTAATCTTTTTCATATAATTTAGTTGCTGATACGATATAATGCTCCTAAATATTTATTTAAAAAATCCTTCAATTTTCGAGAAGCCAAGGCATGGCTGTTTCTTTCGGGGGCGCATAAAAGTAGGCCCGCGCTTCAGTCAACGTTTTTGGCTTGCGTTCTAATCGTCGTTGACAGTGTGGCTCGTTTGCCTATTCGGAAGCGCTGTCCCGCTGTCTTCGCTCGTGTTTCAACTCAAGAAACGGGGTTCGCCCTAGTGCGCTCGCCTCACAGGAGACAGCCATCGTGAAGTTCCGCGCGGCAGCGGGAGCTGTTGGGACGGCCCGCTAAGAGGCCCCGGCTAGCGAAGCGGGGCCCCGCTCTTGTATTACGCCTTGCGCGCCAGCGTTCGTCACGTGCGCAATGGAGCTCGCGCTTGCTATCGGAGCGGAGCGGACCGTCAGAAACGGTTAACTAAAAGTGTACTATTGCGCACGTCCCAGCGAGCGAGATACGGACACAGCTGGCAAACGTGAAAAAACAGCTTCCTCTTGATAAGCTTCCGTGCGTTGTTTATGAAATTGCCTGCACCGACTGCTGGTCAGTGTAGATAAGCGGAACGAAGAAACTCCGCATATGCCTGAAAGAACACCAGGGGCGCTATTCCAGGCCCGCACGAGATAGCTCGCTACGTAGTTTCCAGCTGTTCTAGTTAACAAAGTAGTGATTGTGACTGCATCCTATCAACCTCAAGCGACACCGGCGCAATCGATCGGAGCACGCTTGGCATTATGAGCGCGCCCAGTTGAGGCCCGTCATGCTGAAACAGCACGGCTTGTGAGAACAACGCCGCCTGTGTAAACATCGCCTAACGCATCGCCCGCTTTCTAATAGGGGCAGTAGGGACGCTTAGTTCAGGCACTCATCCGCTATGTGGTGCGCGCCGGTGGACGTCCCACCTTACTTCACTGCTGGCGAGTCGCGAATGCTGCACCAACTTCTACCACCTTTCTGTGAGCTTGCCTATTATATTTTAAGAGCCGTTCTGCTCGCATCTTAGCCATGACGGGGCGCTAGTTCTCCGGCGCACTGTATCTCGTTCAACGTGTCGCTCGTTTCATGCCTGCTGCATTTTTCGCAAGATGACTGACGTAGGCGGAACTGAAATAGTGTAAGAACGTATTAATTGTCAGATAGAGAATAAGAAACATAGAAACAATATTTTAGGAAGATACAGCCAATCTTTTGCTGATAGTTCGCTCTTTGCTGGTATTTTGCTTTTCTCCCTGGAGGATTTTGGGAAGAAAAAACTGCGTTCAAGCGCTCTCTTCTACGCTTACTTTAAAAAAATACCACATGCTTGTAAATTTGAAAAGATTATAGAAAACAAAATTATACGCAGTTGAGCGTCCAGCCACGCTGTAGGGGCGGTTCTACGCTACTGTCCTCGATTTTAAAAGTGTGTACCGACGTGGAGTACGAACAGGGTTGACAAAGCAAGGCCGGAACGGATAGGCGACAGAGGGGGGGATGCCCCACTCTGAAAATGTCGGCGCCCGTGAAACCAGTACGTAAGTGCGCAAAGCCGGCATCAGCCTAAGGCGCGACAAGCGGTTTCGTTCCTGCCAAGGCGCAGGCGGTTTTATCAGCGTCAGACCAAGACAGCCAGGCGTAGTGATAAACAAGAAGGCGTAGGAGCGCCGCCTGGGGAACGCTAGAGAAGCTGTAAGCTTTTTTACATAGTTTCCGAGAAGCGGCGGTGGCTGGCGGACCTGAAAGCACGCAGTAAGACTACGGAGCGGGAAAGGGTAAGAGTGAGCCGCTGGAGAGTGGCTGTTTGGCCGTTTTTCGCTCACGCGTTAGGCAACGATTATACAGGGGGCCTTGGTGCGAACGTCCGCGTGCAGCGCCATCTAGAATGGAGTTGCAATATGCCATCCGTTGCGTAAAGTAGATAACACAGCTATACCTTTAAAACTCCTGCGTGACCACAACCTACTTTTGAAGCTCCGCCCTCTAAAAGCGGCGCGGGGAGGCTCCGATTTTCTCGGTGTTCTGTGCTTCTACTGTAGTGTGTTCGCTACGTGGTTTTGAGTGTGGCTCCAGTGCAGCTCAGCGCAAGCCCAAACCAAGTAGGTGAAGCAGTCGTGCGGGCGGCGGGCGTAGCATCAGACATCGCCTCAATTTATTTATTTATTTATTTATTTATTTATTTATTTATTTATTTATTTATTTATTTATTTATAATACCCTCAGTGCGAAATTGCATTACAAGGGGGAGTGGATTACATTGAAGAACACATTGGCACATGGTGGGGAGGGAAAAAATACAGCGTTGGTACAATCACAAGCAAAACGTCAGCCTACAAACGAAAATACAAATGCATGAGCGTGTCATGAGCGTGTTTCAATATTTTACGGGTGCGTTTTAGACGTTGAAGGTGTGTCATCTATCGTCGATTGTGTTTTTGCTGTGTATGCATACGGCTGCAGTGGGCAAATCTTCTCGTCTTGGCCGCTCCTATCGTTCGGACTAGAGCGAGCTCTTCGTTCGGACCGAAGCCGCACCCCCTGTGACTGTGGCAAACTTTGAGGGACGGTGTCCTGGGGACTTCATTCGTTCATTGTTTTCGGCTAAGCTTTGCTACTGGAGCATCAAATGCAATTGACTTCGTGGCTCCGACGCTCCCACCCGGCTAAGTGTACGCCATGGCAGCCATTGTTGGGTGGGGCTTGGACATGTCTTCCCCAGGTTTTACCATGCGTTTATGCGTCTGCTGCCGGAGCGCACGCTTCAGTCGCGACCGCTTGATCGAAAGGATGTTTCCATCGAGCGGCCGTGCTTCAGTTATCGCCTGCTAGCAAAACCTTCCGATGTGGTGTTTCATGACCGTGCTCATCATTTATCGTCAGCGCGGCCGATGGTTTCTCTTGAGGCATGGCGTGTCAAACTATTCTTGCGAAAACAACACTCGCAAGATGATACGTAATCAATGGCGTGTGTCTATTATCGGAGGCAATCTTTAGCATTTCAACGGGTTTGGTCCAGTGTCTTTGTCCTTGGTCAGGAAGCGGAGCATGCAAAGCTTGTGAAGGGAAGAGTCACGACCGAAAGAAACAGCGTGACGCCAGAAGGAGGGTGAATTTACAGAGTCCATAAGATATCTTGCAGAGGAGATCTACGCTTGGGTCTTAAGATGTATCACGCGATGGCGTTACTTCCACTCTCAGTAAGCGTTATGGAACTAAATTACTGTAGTGGCGATGTATGCTTCACGAGAATTGAAGGTCACTTTAGACAGAAGGACTAGCAGGAACGGTGTTTAATCGCCGTGTGCCAGAAGAGATCGAGACCCTTCATACTTCTGGGGCTTAAGATGTTAGCGTGAAAAGATGCGGCTGCGAGGTCTGTCAGTGTGAGGGAGAAGGAAGCAGTGTAAGTGTTTGAAATTGTTTATTTTCTCATTTCTGTGCTGTACCGTAATTTCTGTTTTTGCTTTTTCGCGAAGAGAGAGAGAGAGAGAGAGAGAGAGAGAGAGATAAAGTGGATATCTTTGTTGTGGAAGAAATACTGGAGGGGTTTTGGAAAACGCGGTAAACAGACGTGAGAGATCCTAAAGGCGGAACTTGAAGTCTAGGCCGTGGGTGCAGCAGGTCCTTCGCTTGCACTTCCAATCGGCTTACGCTGACCCTGAGGTGATGACCTGGTTAAATCGCCCCCCAATGTTTCAATGGAAGTAGGATGTGTGATGTTTGAGTTGTTCGACCGTGAGCATACCACTGTACATGCGTAGGTTACGGAGAAGAGGGAAAACGGAGAAGAGAAAAAAATGAGAGGGAAAGGGAAAAAAGAGAGACAAGCGGAGTTTGAAGCTAATGTACGATGTTCCCAACCAACATCTTCGCCCACATTTATTTGTAGATATTTGTGGTGGTTTAACGACCACAGAGGTCGCAGTTCCTCGACACTGAGACCCCCCTTTATCATGGCGGAAGGTTGTGTTCCTCGGCGTAGGATTACGAGACGTTTACTTTTTGGGGAGAGGGGAGCGCAGTAGTCTTGCTCGAAACTAGCAGGGTGGGTGAGTTTGCGCACCTTTTGATCGGTGCTTAGATCTCTTCACACCTTTGTGCCCGGGTGTCCCAGTGATGTCCGTGACTTTATTCACGGTGGAGTGGACTATATGCACAAATGATTTGGCTATTCGGCGTGCAGCGAACAGTCTAATGCCCTTTCAGTGTCTATAATGATGTTACTTCTCTTTGCAACTTCAGGTATTGGGATTGCAAGCAGGATGCATCCCAACGTCCGCTGCTTTGTTCCTGTGGGTAGGGGACTCATGCAATCACAAAGATTGCCAGAATAGCCACCTACGACAATTTCTGCCTTCTACTATCATAAATCCCACGGTGGGTGTATAATTTGCTCTCATGGTACTTTACTTTCCGTGAATTAACTTGATCTTGTCGTGTTGCCTTTCCTTGCGTAGGCTGGAATTCAACGTTTTGGTATAAAGTATTTTTTATTGAAACCGCTGGATCGGTGGCATGGCCATGATGGCCTGCACTCGATAATTCCCCGTTGGTTGAAGGGTGGGGGTTCCTGGCTCCCATACGATGACCCTGCTCGATTTTGTTTTCTGAGCAATGCCCTTGGCGCCAGGCATTCGGTTTTTCTGGTTTCTTTAAATGTGTATTCAATACACAATTTGGGGAACAGAACATTCCCGTCAACGGCAGTACGCAGACATTCACCCGCCCCTCTGCGGCACTGCCCAAATTTGTTCTTTGCCTCCGAATGTTCTTACTTCGTCCCTAAATAGAGCTTAAGGCTCTCCCCTACTTTTAGATTCGTCTCTTTCTGTCATTCTTTCACACTACTGTGCCACCGGCTGTCACATTGTCTCACGCTAAAAATTGAAAGGGGGGGGGGCGAAGGGCGGGCGGGATGGCTGCCTTATTTGCTGTCCTGATGGTGGTGTTCACTTCATCTTCTTCGCTGCGCGTAAGTTACAATAGTACGGTAGGCTCAGTAAAATCTGCCTTGTGATCAAGGGCTTCATAAGTCTTATCGTTTCATGTCATTCTTGCTTTCCTCTTGGTGAGGCGCTTCATAATGTGGGCAAGTGGTTAAAGATTTTCTGTTTTTTTTTGTGATTGTGGGGGCGGCTGTGCGGCTTGACTCTAGGGCACGCCGAGAATTGTTACGTGACTGCTCTCTGTGAGGATGTCCGTATTTATTTTAACATTGCGCCGTGGTTCCTTCCGTGATACAGCTTTCGCCGGAAAGAGAACTGCGGGAATATCGCAAATAGTTTGAAATTCATCTATTAAAAGGTTAAAATTGGGTTTTATTTCGGTTGGTTTCTGCTCATATTGTTTGCTTTCCGTAATTTCTCAGTGAATGGCGTTCATCATTTGCCTCGTACTTTAGTTTAATGACCCTATGCTGGGGCCGACATCAGTTACGGTGGAAAACACGCCTCAGTGGCTGAGGGGCTAACCCATTGCGCTACTGAGCTCAAGGACACGGGTTCCATTCCTGGCCGCGCCGCAGTTTATCACTTGGAAGCAGAAAATAAAAGCGCCGGTGTACTGAGGGTTCAGTGCGTATTAAAGATTCCCAGGTTGTCGAAATTAATCTGGAGCCCTCCACTACTGCGTGCCTCGTAGCCCGGGTTTGGCTTGTGCACGTGAATTACCCAAAATTTAAAAGTTTATCTACCAGTGGAGAGATGCTTTTATTTTGATGGTGCCAGTTGCGGGCAAGATTGTATCTGCCGAGCATACTACAGCCGGCAGTACGTAGAACGAAATTGACTGTGCAGGCGCGGCATCTGCTGGAAATGCGCGTCCTTTCTTCTATCTCCATCGTATTATTATTGTCCACCTTTCCACACCTCCGTTGCCGTTGTGTCATATTCCAGGTTTAGGCGAGCAATCGCATCTCTTTGCCTCTGTCGTAGCTTCCGGGCGGGAGCGATGACGTATTTCCGTGGACGCTCGGTGGGCTCGGCTGATAGCGGAGGGCTAGAAAACACGGCTAAATCAAAAAATAAGCCTAATACCGCTATCGCGTTAATAAATATATAAATAGTTCACACTATAGAATGTTCAAATAGACCTCACAGTTTCGCTGAGGAAACTACCGCCTAATCTACGCTGCGGTAGGGCGTCCGGGCATCCGGGTTCTTGCGGTTTGTCGGCAACTTTCAGCATCCGCACGGTCAATGACCCAGAAAGCGGGATACTTTGTGTCACCAAAGATTCGTAGTGATGCTTCAAGATGAGTGACTACAATTCGTGACCTTGGGGAAATTTCTTCCCCGCTTTTGCCAACAATGCTCCGTGAACTCTACATTGTCTCGTCATGTGTGTGATGCGTATCTTAGGAAGCATCGTCGGTAATCCACCTTGACGGAGTGAAATGGCTTCCAAGTTTTTAAAAGACCACTCATTGAATAGTATATATATTTCCCAGATTAAAATTCACCGCAGTAATCTGCTGCGCATAATACGCTTTCATTTTTAGAATCGATGAAACTGAGAGGAACATAACTTCTTTATGGACAACGGCCTTTTATAGGGAAAGATTGTTCGTTTATTTCACTTTTCGATTTTTATACCGTATCACCAATATTTATTAAAATGGAAGTATTTAGAATAATTCCTAGTAATTTAGAATGGTTTACTAAGTGGGCAGTTCAATACAGGTTTAACAGCAAAGCTGTTTATCAACTCGTAATTTTTTGTGTCTGCAGTTAAAAATACCAAGAAGTTGTCGAGCGCGCGCACTTAAACGCGGACGTCGCGGCGACCTCTCAGCGTCGCTGGAGGATGTTTGTCAAGGAAAGCATACCCACTTCAGACGACTGGATAAGATTGGCCAAAAAATACTCCACCATTCGCCGTAATAGTGGCCATACTTGTCCATAACGGGAAGATTCCAGCGCCTGGCATAATCGTGGCGACACTTGCTCTAAACGAGAAAGACGCGTCTTAGTGTACGCTCCTCCAAGGTGATGTGCAATGATTATCACTTCAAAAAAATGAAGGAGGCTGCACACAAAGGAACAATCATGGAGTAAAGGTCGTTGGGGCAGAGAAGTAGAAGAGATCGGCTCTAATTATGGACTTAAACCTTCGTGATGGTCGTTAAGGTTGCGGAGACCTTGCTATCTTAAAGTCTTACGCGTAGTATGAGCTTGCTTCATTGTTTGTGACCAAATAGACGTCCCCAGTTATATTTTAGGTGTACCGCTTTCTGTCTGTATCTGTGCTGGATATACCTCTTTTGAGGCAGATATCATAAACAGCTACGCGCCCATTCTACAACAATATTGTCGTTAGCAAAAGCTTTGCGGAGTGAACAGCTAAACCCGCACCACTTTACTCACGGCTCGCCCTGTTGGGGCAAACATTTCAGTCAGTTAATATTGGATGTTCATCAGCGATAGAGCGAGAGGTGCGCGTTACTGGAAAAGAATAAATGTTTCTGCAACACCTAGGCAACTGTAACCGAACTAGAATACTGGATGCATATTTTTATGTTTTTCGCCTGCACAAAAAATCATCCCACGCCCAGTACCGAACTGCCCAATTCGACTAAGCGTTACAGTGTTTGTTCCGTTGCTACCGGGCGGGTAGACAGATATTTTCTTCAAATTAACCCTGAAGCGGTAAACAACCCCGATTCTATGCTGTTTCCTCATCAAGAAATAACTCTACTGCTGAAAACCGCCCGTGAAATTGCTTTGGAACAGCCCGTTTACACGAACACTAAAAACCTTTCTCGAGGTTGCTGTAAGGAAGAAAGTTAGGCCCAAGTTTAATGCTGATGCCTAAATAGTGTAACAAGGCCGGGAGACAGGAACAGTAAAGTGTGTTACTTCTGGCAAGTTCATCGAGGAAGAAAAAGATATGTATGGCGTGGACTGCGGCACGACATCTGTCATACCCGACATTGTGTAAATAGATAGCATCACCCGCAATCACGGTTCGTGCCATTTATCCTTCCTCCACGTAAGATTGTCACAGGACAATAATTAAGGCCAATTTCATGGATGCATGTAAACTTCGTGCACTAATCAATGTGTGGCTATTCTATCACATATTACCCATTTGTACATTGTCATATTCAAACAGTTAATGATCCTTGGTATTAGACAAGCCTGCTCATCCAGTGATTGTGGCGTTTTAATTCTGTCCCTTCTGACTATATTGGTTACACAGTGGATACACGTCATTTGTTATTCAATTCTTACTAAATCCTAATCCCATAGCCCTAAAATCGCTGAATAAACTCAGTTGATTTCTTCCAGCTTCAACAGTAGCATCTTCTTTAGCTGCGTGAACCAGAATGTATGTATGTATGTTTGTGGTTTATTGGCGCAAGGGTTTCTAAGACCAAAGCGCGCCAGAACTATGTTATGTGGTCTTTCAATAGTCATGTTTGTGCTTAAAATATGTATGAAATGAGTATGACACATCTTAAAATACTGTATATATGGGTGTAGAGGGCCCGTCTACTAAACCATGAAGATGCTCATAATGGTGGCTGAAAGGGATTATGGGTGCAACGTGATGCACCTCGAGCCAAAGAGCATGCGACGAGAGTGGGCCTCCCGTGCGGACAAAGGGAGCATGAGGGCCTCACTCACTGCTCGTAGGCTCTGAGGTCACGCACTGTACGAGATGAGTTTTAAAAACTTGATGTCTGCAAGATAACTTAAAAGACTTTTGTTTGTAAACATAGGTTCATCTCCTAAAAACAGTGAAGGATGTAGTGGAATGTTGTAGGTATATATTTTCGGGAAATGCCGTTTTCTGGCTTCACTGCAGAATGTGAGCTCAATTAACACATGGAGGACGGTGAGCCGTGCCCCACACTTGTTACAAACAGGTGGGAGTGTTCCATTCAAAAGATATGCGTGTGTAGCGTAAGTGTGGCCTATTCGCAGTCTGCAAATGGATACTTCAATGAATCTGTTTTGTTTTTCTGTTGTGTATCTTCCTAGGTTTGGTTTTACTGAGTGGAGCTTGTTGTCTGTGTGTGTGTCCCACATGTGCTGCCAGAATTTACGGATTCCCCTCCGGATTACTGGTTTCAGATCGAGGTGAGGGACCTGCGCTACATCAACACCACTACGTAGGGCCGCCAAAGTGGCGTTCTGGTCAGCAATTTCATTGCCCAGAATGCCACTGTGTCAGGGATCCAGCAAACAAGTATCTTTAGCTTTGACTTATAGGCAGTTATAAGAGCTTTAAAAAGGCGGTTTAGAATAACGTTTTTTGTGGGCTGAAACAGAAGAGCCTCGACAAAATATTACCAGAAAATCGGTGAACCAAAATATACTCACGCTAAAACTTCGGCATTTCCGTAAAATAAATGACGGATATTGCGGCTTTGTAGATTTAAAGCCTTTACCATGCGTAGTAAGATCTCCCTTATTCAGATACTGACTCTATAAACCACCGGAATACTACATGATATCGCCTGAGGGGTATTTGTACTGAATTTGCCGTTTTTGTCATTGTTTTAGGTTTGTGTACATTTTGCGTCTTTTTTTGTTTGAGTAACCGTCTGCACAAGGGTTTGGTAAGTGGATTAAAAGCAAATTTATACAATTTTGCATATGCTGAGAATGCGCGCTTTGTTTGATATATTGTGAATGTATCATTATACGGAATATACGAAGGCCGTAGTGCGAAGCCTTTAACTTTTATTTATTTCGTTTCGAGTACTGCTTCAGAACCATGGTTACTCGTACGAACTATGGCCACGTTCCTGAAGAAGTGTTAAGTGTTCTTAGGAGCCCTAGCTGCGGCCCTGCATCGGTAATATGTATGTTTTAGTCAATTTTTTTCGGCCGTAAGTTAGAGGAAAATAAACCAAAAGCTTCGAAAAGCTTTGAAACTTGGTACCTTTGTGCTGTCGGCAGGGATCACCAAATGCAATCGTTGGTCTGCATGTCCGCATGCATGCTAATAAACAGAAGTTCGAAAGGATTAGTTCTATATTGGAGAGATATTTATTATTAACATATATAGCCGCACGCTTGTCAGAGAGGGAAAAAAAGACGACCAATATTCATCATTTCTTTTCAACAATTTTCACGGGCCATCTCTTTATTCTTGGTTTATTAGTTCTCTGAACGCATCCAGTTGACTGAAACCAACGATTAAAAATTTGCAGAGCACGCAGCAATTGGAAGTAGGCATACTTTTCGTCGTGTGTACTTCATATGCTGCGATAGAGCATCATTATATTTTTTGGAGCTAAACATTTTAGAGCGCCAGAAAAAATTACTCATTTCGTTTTCAAGACTGGTCTGCTCACATGCATTTTTCCGCCTCCAAGTGAAAACCTTTCTTAGCATTTCAGTCGGCGAAAATAGGTATAAAAAGAAAATCTGCCTGCAACTACCCCATGTGATTAACCTTAAAGCCTCAGTTAAATTCCCAGCCGCCAAGGCAACGAGTGTGTTATCAGTGAAATAGACATTTCTAGTGCTCAAACAAAATTTCGTAGCTATGCAAAGAAAACACCTCGAACGTGTACCAGAAAGGCAAGGATTTGGAGTTTTGGAAAAACAAGGTATAGTATTAAATGCTAACGCATCTCATTCACTCGCCTTGTCCCTGCATCCATCCGGCGTTGTCGGCGTTGTCGGCGTCCACCCCTCCCCCATTCTCCTCGCCGCGCCAGCTGCTCTCTCTGTCGCTCACCCCCTCTCCTCTCCGATAGCGAATACTCTCTTGCGAGGGGCATTGGAGGGGCTTGGCTTGGCTTGGATTTGGATTGGATTGGATTAAAGTGGATTGTGTTGGATAGTGTTGCGTCATAGCCGCGGCAGACGCACTGGCGCCTGCGCATGTGCAGTACTCTCTCTTCAGCGGTCTCCTCTTATTCGGGCGCGCTGCGCATATAACCGGTGTGCCGCTCTCGGGTGGCCTTTCGGTCGACGGTTGCTCTCCGCTTGCGCTTGAACCCCCCTCAGCGTCGCATCACACCAGGGTTCCCGCAAGGGGAGGTGGGCATTTTTGATACTTAGGCGGCTTAAACGGAGAAGGCCCTTTTTTCGCTGTCGACTCGATGGGAGAGGGGACAGATACAAGTAGCGAAGGAAAACAGGCAAAATTGCGCCGGTAATAGAGCACTCTGCTGGTTGCCGCAGAGGGCTTCCGCCGGTGGGGCCACTTCCTTTGACACCAGCTCGTCCAAGAATGCTTCCTTGGTAGAGGACGCTTACCGGAGACGAGGCCACCTGCTCTCTGGGAGGTCTTCTCTTTTCCCGCTTGTTGTACAGTATGTCCATGAAGATGGGTAAATACAGGGAGTTAGGCCAATGTCGCTTAAAACGCCAGAACTCGCGAATAAAGCTCGAGCGCGTTTGGAATACGACAGCTCGCCGCCGCCCCCAGCGGAATCCGCCGAACCCAAAATGCGGCCCTTCGGAACCACAACGCGTGCCAAAACTAAGTCTGTTTCTGCGAACAGCGGTTAGGCCTAGCCCTCCAGCTTCCACGACGTGCTCGCGTACCCCCGGCTGCTGCTCTCGGCGTGGCGGTTGCGTGTGCGGCTGCCGCAGCAGCTGCGGATGGAAAGGCTCACATTTACTCGGATCCCATCTCTATGCACACTTAAGACGGAACTACTCCTACCACGGACCATCAGGCGATCTCCAACGTACCTCCTTTACCCCAGACATTTTCACTCTACAGACATCGGACGTGAACGCCTATGAAGCACAAGAACTCCAAGACAACGGCATTGAAGAAATCGAAGACGACGACGCCACCGCTGAGGCTGAAGGCTGGCAACGAGCTTGCCTTTCCAAGAAGCACAGACCTACGCCAAAAGACAGGGTAAGTCAGACGCCAGACGCTTCATCTGAGACCACTATAAATAAAATTAAAATCACAAACATTCCTCGACATGCCATAGGCAGTGGTATTGGCCGAACAGTGTCAAGTGGAGAGCTCGCCGAAATGGCTGCCGTTACGGTCGATGAATATCCGAGCAGCGCGCACATTGCTCTATACGATGAAGGTCACGCAGCTAAGCTCACCCAAATCGACCGTCTTACTTTTCTCCACAACCGGGAGTTCAAAAGTATCGAAATATTCATCGAACTTATTCCCCCAACCAAGAACACCATCGGAGGAGTCATCCAAATAGATCCAAGCGATAATAACGAAGTTATTGACAGTTGGATTCGTTGCGAGCACGCTGAAGAACTTTGAGTGCAAAAGATTGGATAAACAGACCGAGTGATCGTTACCTTTGAATATATTACTCTACTCCGTGTAGTAAAGTATTATATGGAGCGTGTTCGAATCACCCAGTACCGTCCCAAACGGTTAGTGTGTTTGAACCGCTTGAGATTGGGGCACATGGCCAAATACTACCCTTGCGCCAGTGTGTGTACGGAGTTCGGCCAGCCTCATGTGCAAGAAGACGAATGTGAATCTGCACCATTTTATGTCCCTTTCCAGGCCGTTGGTCATCCTGCTGTCAGAAAAGTGTATCCCAGCCGGCTTCCAAAGAAGGAGAAAAACTCTCCAAAGACCGATTTACAAAAAGAGTCTGATGCAAATCGCGGAACAAAGCAAACAAGCCTTCCTAACAATAACAATGTTTCTTGGGCAGTCACTGTCACAGGTCACCAGCAGATGCTTCGCCGTAACCCCTCTGCCCCTTTACCAGAAAACCACCTAGTGATTATCGCAAATATTTAACTCAAGAAGGGCCTTCGAGAACTTCAAGCGATGCGTACAAAACTTGCCTCCCTCCGCAAAGCCAGCACACGACGTCACTTGGTTTCACCCAATCACATAGCCCTGCGTCTGTGCGCCAAAGCCGTTCGCGCAGGTCTCGCAGCCCCACAGCAGCGAACCCAATAAAGTTTGAGGTGTGCAAGGAATGGCAGGAAGTCCGCGGTAATATTGCCGATTTTCAGGGGCAAAACGATATTCCTAAACATGATATGCAACAGGTCATGGATGAAATGCGGAAGTTTGCTGAGACGGACACCCCTAGTGAATCCAAGCGCAAAATGAAGCAATCTTCCTAAATCAACCCTTTTGTTCCTACTAATCGTATCATTAGTCAATAGAACTGCCGAACCTTCGCTCAAAATGGCCCCTTACTGAAATCATGAAATCACAGGTATTCTCCCCCCGACCTCTAGCCCTACTGCTACAGGACACTAGAGGCCCATGCGAATTTCCTCACTACACCACCTACATGGACCTCAAAAGCCCGCATACTTTCAAAGATAAGGCAAAGTCTCCCTCTGCCCATTGTCAGGCAGCAGTGCTGGTACACAAGTCGTGCCATTCAGTTCAACACGATGGGATGAAGCAAGTACTGCAGATAGAAAAGTAATTATCGTATGTGTTCAACCCCCTAGTGTGAAACCTGTGCTCATGGTCTCGGTATATTTCAGACCTCAATGTACCTCCCGGACTAGGGATTCGTATGACTATATCGCATACTTTTTCGCTAAATTTCTCTAGGCCAGTGATTATTGGAGGTGACTTCATCGCGAAAAGTACTCTCTGGGGTTACTCCCACTCCGATCTACGAGGGAAACTCCTACAAGAAGCACTGGAGTTTACCCCCCTCCGTTTCCGATTCCGATGCCCACCAGGATTGCACTCCACAGCTCGCAGCACAATACCACTCCGCATCTAACCCTTAATACACCCGGCGGCATTCAAAGATGGGGAACACTGGATTTTACGTAGGGGCAGTAATCATTTCCCTATTCTGCTAAACTTGAAGAGCAATAAATTCCGCTTGAAGGCTGCTTACACTAACATTGACTGGGATCTTTTTCGCTCGCAATTACACCTGAGCACACAACCTGAGCTGTCCGAGTTTGTTGCCCCTGTGAATGAAGCATGTATCCTTTCCATGGAGATGTTAGCAAGCACAGCTGAAGTCAATATTCCGGACAGCCACATGCACAAACTGCTTCGTACCTCTGAACACCTTACGAAAAGGTATAGAGAACGCGGTAAACGTCAGCGTGACATTATGAGACTAAACTGTCATTACAAAGCAATAAACCAATATCAAAAACTCCTCGTATCGGTGACCGACTTTGGGAAAGAACGTGGTCTCTCACATCTGTGGAGCTCCTTTCAAGGTCTGATTGGGTGGGCGAGAACAAAACTGACGATTCTAGAAGAAATGTGCTTCCAATCTGACTAATCTAAACTGGAAGACACGTTTTTGAAGACTCTCGGCCCACACGACACGGCTGACATCTCGACCATCTGAGCTATTCCTGAAGTCGCTCTACGCGCACCGCTCACGCTGCTCGACTCTCCGTTTACCAAGGGTGAGCTGCAACCTGCCATCCCCCAAGGAAAACCCAAATCTACATCGGACCACGACCAAATCAAACTTAACGACTTCAGAAGTTTGCCCTCATTGGGTCAACTAGCCCTCTTAACTATCATCAATCGATCTTGGGATACTGGGAAAGTTGCCGACTTTAAAATGACAATCATTCACCCCATCCCAAAACCTGGCAAATATTCTCGAAAAGCCGCGAATTTACGACCCATGGCAATAACTCCTGCTATTTGCAAGTTGGTAGAACATCTCATAAACAACAGGCTTCAACACCACCTAGAACACACAGGGTGGTTCAACCCGGCCCTCACGGGATTTCGCCTCAATTTAGGCACCCATGATTAGCTCTCGCCTCTTCGTCGAGTCATAAACGGGACATCCCGAAAGAGCGTGGCCGCCTACGTCCTGGCCCTCGATATGCACAAGGAGTTCGATAACGTCAGTGAAGAAGGCATCCTGCACGAATTAGCCGCTGACTTCCCTATTCAGAAGGCTCCGGGGTGGATTTGCGGATTTCTAACGCACCCAGAGAAATAAAATCAGAATGAAGCTGATTTTGTCGACGGGGTTCCAGAACCTCTTTCAAACGATGTAAAGCCAATGTCGTGTTTGTATGGTGGGTAAGGCAGAATTTTTGCTTCAAACTTATTTACGTTGCTTACAATGAAAAAAAAATTCGAAAAAAACCTGCACCAGCTTTGCTACAACAGGTTCAAGACAATTAGAAGAATACATGGAAAGGGAATCAAAGCTCCAAAGTGTTTTGGTGCTTCCAAAGTACGTATACCAAAATTGGAATGATACAGAGAACATTTTCATAGCCCCTGCGCAAGGATGACACGCAAAATTAGAAGCACCTCCAATACGTGCCGCTTGGGCGAGCTATTTTTAAATGGGACACCCTGAACAGCGATTTTGACCCTGCAATCGTACCTAAATCTATCCCGCCTTGGGACAGAACTGCAATCGGCCCTATCCGACGACAACCCATTCCCCAACGTCAACTATCATCTAGGGAACAGTACGTCGGCACCCTGGCCAACGATAAAGCCCACGATAAAGCCCTTTTCGCTTCAATCTACCGTTTTACCCACGATAAAGTTGATGAATTCACCGATGCTGCTATCCACGACAGAACAGCCGCTGTTGCTTGGGCGTGCCCCGAGGTTCCACAACTTGGTTGTTCTCGCAATATTACGAACACGTACGACCTCTCAGAAGAAGTGGAACTATGGAATTCTGGGCACAGTTCTAAGCTTCCAGAGCCATTGTTCAACGAATCACACAAAAACGTTCCTCAGTGTCACTGACTCGCACATCGCCCTCCGGGAACTGAATAGAACCTTAACGCCTAACTCCACGGCGACCGACCTCCTCTCCATAGTAAGGGGCCCGTCTCATGAAGGGATCAACATACGCACGGTCTGGACACCTGCGCACACGTCTGGAACGGACGGCAACCTATCAGCGCACAACGCCGCCTGGGAGTGCCTACTAAACCGTCCCACGCTTCTAGACACCGCTTCAGCACATTCTGACCCACCGAGCGTATCTGAACAACACTGGCAACAAACTGGCAACAAAAACATCTTCAAGCTAGAGCCCGCAGCCGGCGCCGGCTAGCCGAGGCCTCACCCACCGGTTTCCTCGCCCCACTAAAGACCTTTCCCAGACAAGGTGACGTCTTCCCCAACAAAGTTTATGCCAATTCGACCTATACCCCCGAGTGATTTAGAAGTTGACGGACCCAAGGCGTCTTTCCTCACATGATTTCGAAGTTGACGGACCCAAGGCGTCCTTCCTCACTTGATTTCGAAGTTGACGGACCCAAGGCGTCCTTGTTCACTCAGGTGGCCAACTGTGGAAGAAGCGAGACACCAGACTTGTTCCACCCTTATATGGAAATGTGCAGCCTTCTCAGACGGACGTTCGCCGTTGCTCGCAAGCACCACATTTGCGACGTCAGCGTTAGAGCATGTCGAGTATGCCGAGTTTGAATGTTAGAAAAAATCACAGACTTTTTCGTAAAAAATATTGTCTGTAAAATTGTTTAATGGCTGACCGACTACTTTTTTGAGTTGACGAATCACAATGAACACCAAGGCGCTTACCTCTTGCGATACCAGCCGTATTGTACAATCAAGAACTATGCCACACACCCCTTCCCTTAACGGGAAGGCCAGTGTGTGTGTGTTGCTTGAACGGGACATTGAGAGACAGTTATATTTATAGTAAAACTTGAACATTACTTAGATGCATCTAATTATTGACGTCTTTCCTCATGCACTTTTCCTTTCCCTACCCACAGGGATATTTAGATTTCTCTCTGCAAAAAAGGCATTCATTCATTCATTGTCGTTGTACGGTCGCCTTTCGAGGAACGCTTCCTTTGATTCCCGACGCTGCCGCCGCCCGCGCACTGGCGGAGGACCTCTTCTTTTTCCTTTTCAATAACTGTTAGGTCTGGCTCATTTTCCTTGTCGGGGCAAATTTGCATACTTTATTCCCACTGCGAACGATTACCACACCTGGTTTCTGGGCTCCTTCAGCAGCCATACAAAGGAAACTGCAGCATCAGAGAAAGTGCGTCTGATAGAGGTCAGTGAGCTATTCTCTCCGTCGGCAGACTTTCGCCGTCATAAAAACTTCGGCCGCATTCTTTGCGAAGAACGCTGAAATGTGCGGAATATATTGGCTCGAATACGAGGAGGAAAATGGCGACAGAAGCATCTAACCGCGTGTCAGCGAAGCATTTACCAACAGCTAGATGCATGTGCTTGTTGCGCGCCTTTTTTCTTGTGTTTCACCGTTCATGTGCAAAATATGTAAAGTTGGAACTCAAAATTGTCCCATCGCCCCTTCACCTGTGATGGAGTGGGTGTGGAATAATTTTATCATCATTGAGGCTCCTAGATGGCTGACATCAAAGGGACATTCATAGCAGTCGACGAACCCGACAACTACTCTGATGCAGACCCTGTTACCCTTCATCGCGGATTTTTCGTGATCAACCTTCATTACCGACCATGCTGCGACCTCACTGACTACGGAGTTCAAAAAGGTGGAGTTAGTTCATGTCGTGGAATTAGTTCATGTCGATAATGGTTGAAATTTTATCGCCTATTTCATCGCTGTCTGGAAGATTAAAGACATGCTTCTCCTCATCTGGTGAACAGAAAATAAACATATGGCACCGTGTTGCCCAATGTGGAAGTCTTCCCCGCTCTTCGCATTAAGGGCGACAACTTCACCACAGCTGCAGAAGCTGCAACAGGTGATGAAGAACCTAGACCAGCAACTTCAGGAACAGCAGCAGTGCATTCATGGCGATCTATACTCACGCGATGGTTCTGCACGGCACTTCTCAGACCACGCGAATCAAGGCCCCGCCCAAGCGGTCGCTGTCAACGCAGACGCTGCTACTACTGCAGAAAGTGCTAACCCGGGCGCCTGTCGCGCCACGTCAAGCTTCTACCGTTCTGGCCAGACTTACGCAAGGTGGTATTTACACAAGCTAGCGCGCAGTTTGGGAAGACATTTCGAAGACCAGAGAGTGCGTCGACAACTTAAGACGAAGAGTTCGGAGACCGCAAGCCCTGCCACCACGATTATTGCGCTATAGGCATGACATCGAGGGTAACCTTCGGCCCTACGACCCCGTACTTTGAATTCTGTTACTTCAACACCTACCGTAACACGCTCAAGCGTCGGAGAAACCTTCAAACGCTTCTTGGATGACGTTGTCCCTGGCCGAGTTTCTGATTCGTTTATGTGGACAATTACGGTCTTCCAACCCAACAATGAGGACCACCGCCACCTTCGCCAACATTCCCCGCCTGTCGATGACCACGGCTGACTCACGGACGCCCACAAGTGCACGCTGGGAGACCCCGTTGTCACGTCCTTCTGCAACAAAGTCTCTGCGGAAGAGACTAGACCTTTTCCTGACTGCACTGTGGCCTTTCAAAATTATCCGTAACGCGTTGGCTGGCCGACGAGACCACTAAGTTCTCACCTGGAGGCAGGCTTCAGGACAGGCGTTTGAAGGCAGTGAAGCTGCACTTTTCACCGCTACTCTGCTGTATTATCGCAAGGCAGATAACTGACACCTCGAGCACAATCGTTGGCGCCTCCCTCATGAGCGTGGACGCAAACTGCTGCCCGCCAGCGTTCTTTTCTAAGGCACTCTCCGCCCAAAGGCGCCCTCGTCGTAGGGCAGCTCCGCTGATACAACTTCAGCTCTTGCGAAAAAGACCTGACCCGCCTGCTACAGAGACATCGTAATCATTTGAAAGGTAGTTGAGCCCTTTGGCCACAGCCTTGAGGCACCGCACTGCACCATCTGTAGCGAACGCAAACCTATCACGTTGGAATTCTCTGAACGCCACAAAAAAATCTCACTGGTCCAGCAGAACCAGCCGTCTCTTAACACCCAGTTTTCCACGGGCACCCAGCATATCAGCGGGAAGGAAGATGTGGTCACCGACGCGACTCCCGTAATCTATCTACAACCCCGAGCTCTCACCCTTTGCCCTACACCACCAACTTTGGATACCGGGTGCGGTTCACCAATTTATTCAGACCTGAAGGCCCCTCTGTTCGCGGGGTGGTGTGTCGGCTGGTGGCTGTGCCGTGTTCTGGTAGCGAAACTTGCGTTGCGGCGTCAATGTTTCTCAAAAGGCGCGGCGGCGAAAATGGAAGCAAGATGCAAGCGCCGGCTAGAGTATTTTGACCGGGAAGACGCAGCGTGAGGAACAAAACCTTGGGCGCATGCAAGAGCACGAGGCGACCATTACCGTTCGGAGACATGTGCACACCACCAAAGAGACCATTGCAGTTCGGGTGTCTTGAATGACTTGAATGATTTGAATGACTTGAACCGTTAGAGCCGTGCTTTTCCTCCCATATTTATTTTTCTGCATTATAGTACGTTAAGATATAGTAACTTAACATGGTTATGTGGTTATATTATAGTAAGTTAATATTTAGGTTAAAGAAATTTGAAAAGATCAGAAAATACCAGAGGGCTTGTCGTTCCGTATGTCTACTGTTCCTTGCTTTTTGGCTTCACAGCGAAGTTTTTGTAACACGTTGTTAGAAGCGCCTGCTACCCCAATCTTGCAAATCTCAAGTTTATTTTGTCAGTTTGAATATTTTGGTGTATTCATCACTTTGATCAACTTACTTTTTCTACACCGGCCCGCTATTACTCGCTGTGATGGTGACTAACACCTTAAAGTCCTAACACTACATCGCTTGTGTCTCCGAATGAAGTCAAGGTTTCCTTAACAAAAAATATCTGGTATACCATATCTGGTATCTGGTATATCTGGTATACCATGTATCGCAGTCATTACAAGTGATTACCTGGAGCCGCCAGAGCACGAATGTGGCAGGTGTGACGTCACGCTACATGATCCGCTGCGGAGAGGGGTCGCAGTTGACCTCCCTGAGACCCTCGTGCTGGGTGCCACTTGACTATGCAAGGGTGGAACCGATTCTTCTGAGGCGCTCTGTTGATTTGTCTCCCCATGCATTGCGTACCGCCGCGAGAAAGCAAGTGCGGCAGTAGTGACCTATTATAAAAGACTCTGTGCGTGCTCTTTGTGCACTAAGACCATTTACTCGTGATAACTAGGTATACAACTGTTTAACGTGGCATATTTTTCAAGAACAAAACAAAGCATTCAGTAGCTTGAATTTGGCCGTTTCGGCAACTTGAATCAGTAGATCCCCTAGGCTATTTCGAGTGCACTTTGCGAAGTTTTCCAACGCGTGTTCCCCTGCCCGCTTTTTTCAAACTTTTCACTTGAACTGTCGAAGCACATCGCTACCAACCGAGTTTATACTTCTCATTGCTTATTCTGAAACGTTGAAGAACATGTTTTAAACCATATCTCCGCGGCTTCTCATTGGTTTTAGGCCGTCCATTATATTGATCATGTACCACACAATTATCTGAATAACAATGGCCACGGCCCTAGCGTTAATTCTCTGAGCAGGGGTGATTTTTTTTAAATTTACCTTTAAATTTATACAGATGAAACGAATTGCCGATGCAGTATTTGTAGCATAATCGTTCCGGAAAGTCCCAATTATGATCTTACGCATTTCTGAGCTTACACAGAATGCTCTGAGAAGAATCGTTAATCTGATGCACGTTATGCACAGCTCTAAAGTACAGTGTGTTATCACCAAGACAAAACGTAAATTTTATTTCTCATGTACATCACAGTTGTCAAGGAATGCAAACAAATACAGAAATTAAAATATCGAGACAGCAATGCAATATCGACTGGTGGAGACGCAACGCAGTATAAAAAGCGTTGTAAATAAATTAGCCAACTCAAGGAGCTGGCTAATCAAATGTACCTGGAGCATATACCTAAAGTAAAAGACTGGTTATTACAGAAAAAAGAAGCACACACAAGCATTTACAGTAAAGATTTCGCTCTGGCAGAAATTCAGGAATGACAGTGTGTTGCTCTGCAGGTTAACTCATGATTGGTAGGTAAAAGAGAGGTTTGGATAGAGATTACACTCTACAAAATCAGGATGGCTTGACCACAACGCCCGAGAATGATTACACAGCCATACGAAGTGCACTAATTAGGCGAATGGAGGTGACGAGTGCTCTGTTAGGACGATAGCGCGAAAGCCTTCATGTGTGCCTTTGCTGAAGCGCATAACCGATTTTTAAATCTAATCGCATTCTGGCCCTTGTCATTCACAACATTGGTACGTCTGGTCGTGCTCATTGGTCATTTGTGTGTTTCGTAATGAAACAAACATGCTGCGATTTTTTTAGTGTCGACGTTGGGCAATATGCTGAAGGGTAGAAAGTCACGCCTACCGCAGCGCTGTACTGCGTTAGTGTTTCTGTAAATCCGTAAAATCTTGAAAAATATCGTCGCTGTTGTAGACGAAATTGATGGAAAATGCCTACAGCAATGGCTGTCAACTTCCTGAGTGAGTTTTTTTAAAGCACGTGTATTTAAAGAGCCATTTTTACTGTACAACAAATAAAGAATTTGAAACTCGAAATACTTTGCCACGAATTATTTGTCTGAAAATTTTTTGTTATTGTTGTGAGCCTCTTGTTGAGGGTCAGAAATGCGGTAGAATGTCCGCAGAAATCACGAAGGGTACAATTTTTAGCGCAATCGTTAAGTAGAAGATCGTATTTCGGGAACTTAGGGAAAGGAGAAACCTTTTCGCATTTCTTTAACAGTGCTTTCAACTCACCTTCAACTCACTTTTGGGCTCATGCAGTCGCGAAGGTGTAGGGCAGAATGCAAAAGGTTTAAGCATGCAGACACCAAAATGTTCCGGAAACGCCACCTTTCGACTGCGTAACAACTTCATCACAATGCACGTTAGGTAGTCCAATTCACAAAAATGTCTCTACTACACATGTAAAACAAAATACACTGAACAAGCCAACAAAATTCAACAACACATCTAGTTTTGATCTACGCACAGAAATTAATGTGTGCTTCGGCTTTCATACTCACCAGGCATAAATCTTTCGTGTGCATTTATGCCCTAGATAATGTTACAAGTGCCCGAACAGCAAGTAGGACTTTTGACTGAGTTTAGGGTGCGCAATTATCGCCGTTGATATTTCGTGAATAGTTTTATGGGCAAAATAGTTGAAAAAGCTTTTTCATAAATTCAGTTTCAAAGCCTTCAAGGAAATCGAAAACTTGTTTCTGCCATCGCAGTTCATATCCGGCCAACACAACCATGGTAGATCCGCGTTGCACTCTAACTCGATTTCCACACGTCGGTTAAACAGTCGATGAATGCAGGTGGTGAGCCACTCGCCGCGGTGGCTCAGTGGCTAAGGCGTTGCGCTGCTGAGCACGAGGTCGCGGGCTCGATTCCCGGCCGCGGCGGCCGCTTTTCTGATGGAGGCGAAATGCAAAAACGCCCGTGTGTACGAGATTTCGGCGCACGTTAAAGATCCCCAGGTGGTCAAAATTAATCCGGAGCCCTCCACTACGGCGCGTCTCATCGCCTGCGTTGCGTCGGAGCGTTAAACCCTACAATCAATCAATCAATCAACCCAACGTGATAACTCTGAAATGCGCAGGTCCTTGAAAGTGCAGCAGGTTATGGGGGACGCATCACAATTACGTTGCGCGGACAACTTGCATTATATATTGCTCTTCTGGTGTTACAATAACAATGTGCCAAGGTATCGGCCCTCCCCATTTCAGTGAAAACCGTTCATTTTACAGACACCCCTGCCTAGGCTTTCACTGTTATTGTGGTGCCATTGTGGTTGAGAGTTATTTAGAGCTATTATGGTGACATCATCTTCATAGCAAAACATTGGCTGTCAGCTTTTAAAGTGCTCCAGCATAGCAGAGTGGTGCACAATGGTACAGGAGGTGCGGCGAATACCAACACTGACAGAACGCTCACAAAGTCTACACTTTCAGTACAAGGAATTAGTTGTATTTTACTCACCATCAACATTGAAAGATCCTCACTAGTTCCCTGTTATCTGAGATTCCCCAAAGAGGAGGTTAATACGCAATTTCGCCTACACGCATCCCGTTAAAATGCACGTACTTTGCATACTTAACATCAGACGGTGGGGTTCACTACATGGTTTCGGTGACCGAAGTACCGCTTAGTCAACAGCAGCACAATGCAAAAAGCGGAGTCTCGTCTTCAAGGTCAGAATTGTTCAGCAAATGCATCCTGGCTATTACGCTTTATCTGAGTTTTCCGGAATGCCTGCAGCATCCATCCAAGCACCAACTTGATGTAAGCAACGATCTCACGTGGTAGGTAGTACCTTGATGTGCCCGCCGCTCTGCAGCAACGAGCTGTAATACGGAGACCACCCGCAGTGAGAAAGAATCCGGCTCGAGGAGGACCAACGAGACCGGTCTGCCCAACCAGATGCCACATACCGGTCATCCGGGATGGGTAAGGCGGGAGCACAAGACTCTCGGGAAAAAAGATACGCTCACCTGAATGGAAATGGGTGGAAACCTCACAGCCAACATCATTGTGAGTTGCTTGGGGTGCGGGGGTCAAAATCGTGGAGGTGGGGGTTGCCCGAAGCGCAAGCACTGCCCACCGCAGCCCTACCTGCCGAATCGCCGGGACAGGTTGAACCCATCGTCTCCTCTTCGGGACACGCAAGAGAATGCGCTCCCTGTACGGCTGCTCAAAGGGCGACTAGCAGTTGAGGACTAGCCTCCTGCAGAGTTCCCAGTGCGCACGCGGTAGTACCGAGACACCTGACGCATCCCACGTAGTGTTCAGGGAAGAGTAAAACCACTCGCGAACTCTGTCATATCAGACAAGCAACTGGTCTAGGGGAACATTCCCCCGAACGGAGACCTCCGGCCTATTGCTCACCGGGGTCCCGGATGGAGTGACCTGCTATTCGTCGTCATGGCTAAAGTTCTTCATCGCTGTAATATTCGATACTCCATCAATTCTAGTCGCCGGATGCGATTCAGAACTTTACCATTGTTGCCCATCGCAGCAGCACGCTAGGCGGCTTCTGAACCTACTATATATGATTATAGAATCGTCCGTCCCGCGGTTGCGCAAAGAAAGCAGCGAGGTGGTTGCTGCAGCCACAAAGTCCTACTCATCACCGTCTTCTGGAGATGTAAAATTTTTTCGATTCAGCAAAAGAGCAACGTCGTGTGTTTCCAGTCTCATATCAAAGAAAACGGCGATCGAACAAATTTTAAGTTTATATTCAACTACATTTGTCGATTTGGTTGTTAGTCTCATATCCAAAGAAAACCGTGATCCAACAAATTTTAGGTTTATATTCAACAACACTTGGCGATTTTGTTGTATGACCGCCATGACCAACGATTTTTATTTTTTTGTGTACACGTGCAACACACTGCATGTTGTTGTGCAGGCTTACTAACAGAAGCTTGTGCTTGACCAAGTGACATAAAACTCCAGTTGTTCCAGCACGACAACGCTTCCACTCACTCCGAAGACATGCCACGTTTTCATTATTCGGACACGCTACCACCTCAGCTAAGACGCACACCTGCAGCGCCCCTCTCTAGGCACTGCCATATTATTCTCTTAAGTGCCTTCTTCTCTGTTTCTTTCCACACAATACCACCATGGCTGCGTATATTTGCATCTGAATATGAGCTCCCCTGTGCACAACAATTCGATGGTGTTTTACCCTTCTGCTTTGTGGAGTCCGCGTGGAATGCTTTAGGCTCAGTACTTCAGTCTGGTAAAACGCTAGACATGGCTAACTCGGCTCAACGTCCTCTTAATCGATTTCCTGTCATCATTTACAACACACTAGCTGTACTGCCGTTGCTTTTTCCGCACTCCATTCTGAAAAAACACATGCTCTCCCTGCAGTAAACTGCAATGTATTGTCGTCATCATCACCGGCGTAAGCCCCGCGATAAACATTGTCAGCCTATTATTAATCTGATGTGCTCAATGTTGCACCAGCACATACGCAATGGCCATGCCAGCAAAATGTTTTCAGCCGCCATTCGGGCCGTCTGCATTCAGCCTCGTCTTTCATTCACAGATCTGCCGCGAACTCATCAACTCTGAAGAAACATGAAAAGCGCCGCAACAATCTCACTTTTTTATTAAAAATACTCCCACAAAACCTCCCAATCATTTTTGTATGACACCCAATCTGTTAACACGAAGTTCAGTGCGGCTTAGTATTCCGCAGTAAGCTATCAGAGTTGTAGTTACAAGTATGTAACACTAGTGGCAATATTCTGCTAAAACTCTTCCAGCATTTTTCTTGAATAATCATTCTGGGTTTAAATATCTATCCTGCTCTAGGAACTACATTTAGGAAAACAAAAAATATTTAGGTATCTTTTGAAAACTCAGCAACGCAAATGTACCCTGTGAAAAGTTCAACAGCTTTCCTGCGCGGTTAATACACCAGCACATATCTTGTATTCCCGGCGTCACCAAACTGAGCACAAAACACAGCGGCAAAACCAAAAGCCAAGAGGTAAAAATGAGCACATTCGCGTATCCATCAAACGCATTTATAAAAAGTTACACTCAATGTTACAAGAGGTGAGTCGTGTATTTTAGGCATCAGACGCATGACCGCTGCCACCAGCTAAAGGCAAGCTCACCGCAAAACACGGCAATCGACAACAAATGCAGGCCCACAAAACAAGTGAAAAATACTGACAGTTGAAGCAGTGTCACGAATTGCTCCGTTTCGCCCTGGTCGGGAAGAATGTCCAAGGAGGAAATGTCTCTACGGCAGTTCCAATGGTTGTTAAAACCTTGAGGATTGAGCGCTCCTTCGAATATTGTGCTCAGGAGGTTTCCATACGCTTCACGCATCGCAAAGTCTTTCCTTGCAGCTGTTGAAACTAGGGCAAGCTGCAACGGTTCCCGAGACTTAACAACATATGGCCCAAGCTTGTGCGGACCACAATCGTTCACTGAGTGCATGAAACAGGCGTGAGTATCTTTTAAAGCGCGCGACCTAATACACTCGCTAGGGCTTGAGACAAGGCATGCTGGTTCGTTGGAGTGTTTTTTGGATGCTGCTCTAATTTTGACGTATAGACTTGCATCGCTGCGTCGATCGTCTCGTTGAAAATACACATAAAAGGCACTGCCAGCTACAAAGCAGGGCGTCAGTTGCCCGTTGTCCAATGCGGCGTCAAGCTCTTCAAGACTGTCTATTGGGTTTGGTGGGATTCTGATGCTTAGGCGAGATGTTAGCTCGCCGCGAAAATAGAAAGACAGAGGGAAAATAGCTATCATCCAAGCAGTTAGCAGAAATGAATGACTGCGACTGGCATTTGCCTGCCCACGAGGAATGGGTGCTGACGTTGATAACAATGACGCGATAAGAAATCCACCGAAGTCAAGAATGGCAGCAATGTTTAAGGTCATTCTAGCGTGCATGCAGTGGCTTAAACTTAATGTTATCCATGATGCCACTAAAGAAAGAAGTGTGAAGAGAGCAATTTTCCCAGATTGAACCAGTACTTTGGTCAACGATGTCAAGTGCTTTCCTTTCCTGGCGTAAAACGTGTCGTGCCTGTACTCTACAATGCCAGGGAAGCGGTAATTCGCCAGGGTCAATTTGTTGATTACAGTCGTGGGTAGAATGATGTCGATGCCACCACGGTATAGGTCACGAAGAAGGAGAGCCTCACTAGCGTATATTGAAAGCCGCAGTGTTGCATTTCGAGCTTGAAGTCCTTCAAAAATCAGGCGAAATTGGATGTTTTCGCACATTGACGAAGTTTCGCCACTCCTATGTAAACACCCGAAAAGTACTTCTGAGCCAGAAATACGTTGTTTCTTTTTGTTGGGACAATCGTGGTTGAGAGAGAGGCATCTGGCCGAAAGTCTGACTGTTTCGTAAGACGCAACAGGGCTTTGGCGTTGAGCTTTTTGCCCCGAATCCCTAAACCTCTCAATGCACACAAGCCTTCTTCCGCGGAATATTCCAGATGCTTGTTGGGCAAAGAGAATGTTGTCTGCATTGTTAAGAATAACCACGTCGACGAGAAAGAGAGGTCGCGTGGCATGCTTGACGAAAGTCAAGCATCCTCTCTCTTTTTTTGACAGCTTGGGAATGACGGTTATGGTTCTCCTATTGTGAGCAATATTGCCCAGGAGGAATTTGTATAAAGACGCTGCTCCTTGGAGGGACCACACTGTGGTTTTGTGCTTAAGGTTCCGCATAACAAAGGTATCACCGATGTAAACTTCTTTCCCACAACTCAAAAAAATAATGTCGTCAGTTTTGCACATGAACGCAATAAGCCACCGAAATATAGATTCATCGCGATAATAATCATGTTGTATAGAACAAACCCTGTGGCATACTGTTAACGCCAAAAGTGCCCAGTTTAATGCCCTGTTTACGCGCATCCCGGTACGCATAGGCGCCCCACAACGCCCAATATTCAAAAGGGCAGAGTAAAGTGGCACCAAACACTGAACTAATATTTTGTTCCTGCAACTTGCCAGAAAGAATCCTTGGAACAAACGTTAGCCGGAATTCCCCTTTACTTGCTACGCCTATGTTTGTTATGCTCCACCCTATTTTGTTTCATAACAAGAAAGTTGCCGAAGGTACTTTCGAGCATCTGAAGGTGTAAAAAAATAACTGCTGTCTGTCGCTGATGGTTTGGACTGAAGTACACAATGTCGCATTGCTGAAAACGCCTAAACTGGCAAGAACATTCTTCAAAAAGCTTCCACTGAAAATGAAATTCGGCAGCACTTTACTGAATTAGATGCCAGAGGAAGTTATCTTACGGTGAGCAAGCACGCGCTTGGGATGCCGTATTCGTAACCAGGGTTTTGTTAAGTGCTCTATGTTCACCATCCAACCCTAATATCAGCTATGAAGGCCAATATCAGAGTGCAGTCCTGGTATGGTGTACGAGTTA
The DNA here is from genome assembly GCF_048455015.1 of Haemaphysalis longicornis. Classification (NCBI taxonomy): domain Eukaryota; kingdom Metazoa; phylum Arthropoda; class Arachnida; order Ixodida; family Ixodidae; genus Haemaphysalis; species Haemaphysalis longicornis. Next base: position 203,260,851 of record NW_027526407.1, on the reverse strand, counting down.
CGTAATGGGGTGCGCTCAAGCCGTGAATGCTCCCCGGCGTATTCAACCAAATATACTCACTCTTTTGCAGGAATTTCCAGATTTAAAATTTGAACCTATCGAAATAGAAGGTGGTTTTGGGATGAAATATATTAGTTTTCGACTATAATGACCTCAGACGTGGTGCTTTGCAAGTTACGTAGCATAGCTACCCTTTAAGAACCTGATACTGGGTTATTTATTTCTTTAAAGACCTTCTTTAAGAATCCAAATCAGAGGGAATGCCTTCAACCCGCTTGCCTCGTCATCTGCAGTCGTCTAACGAAGAAAAATACAGCACCACAGAAAAATGTGTCAAAAAAATTTCATAATTACGGGGCGTGTACGACAATTTTTTCCGTGCTGGCCACAAAACGGTATCGCATAAAGCTGAGTCGAGATATCACCCAAAATACACATTTCGACCTCAAAGCCCTGCCTAGAACGGCCAACCCATTCCGGTGCGAGCGGGTTGCTCGAAGAGCTTTCTCTGTCTTGACGAAAACTGAGAACATTCATAGTTTCTGTGTATCAAAAGCACAACCCTAAGTCGTGCCCGCCCAGTACAAAAGAAAATATCTCTCACTCAGGCAACGCTTTACCTCGTAAACACACTCGCTTCGTATGTTTACCGGCCGAAGTTATCGCAAAATAGAGTTCCCACACTCGCCGGCACACGTGTCTTGGATATCTGCCATGAACTTTTCCAACATACAAACTGTTTTAATGAAATACAGGCTTCTCTCACAGTGTTCGAAAACTTTAGGGCATGCATGACTTTATTTCCGGGTAATTTTTCATACGTTGGTTGATAATGGGCGTTGGTTTCATTATCGAATAACACTCAGGTAAATTGCCCACGCCCTGTTCACTGCATTTTGAACACATGAACATTAACGCCGATAATAGCTCTTTTCCAACTCGAGTGTATCAGCTCTAATGCATTTTTCCTAAATTTTCAGTATTGATTCACGGAAAGTCACAGTTTCTCTATAGTGCTTTCTTTCACGACCAAAACCGAAACCCTTCGAGAAATTAAACGTGCTCCATGCTGAGCAGCGTCTGAGTCCGAAAGTAAACGTAAAGTAGACATAAGCGGGGCTGTCTATCGCCCAAAGCCGAATATTCATTTGAATTTCACAGAACCCCTAAAGGCCCTCATTAGAGGGTATTACATAGGGGGGGGGGGGGTCATAAACTCACTAAAAATGCACATGTTGAAAACAGAATTAGAAAAATACAAAAAAGGAAACAAGGATGCAAAGAACGAAACAAGAAACCTTCGAGGCATTAAAAAAAGAAAAAAAATAGATAGGAACAGAAAAATAAAATTTAAGCACTACAAAAAAAAGCAGGAATGCAATGTGTTTTAGGAAAACTTACTTGAACAAATAAACATAGTGGGCTTGCGCAAGAACGCACTTAGCGATGACAAAGAAATTACTCTACGGAGCTAGTTAAATACAGCTCAATATGCACAAGCGATGAAGGGAAAAAAAGAGAAGAGCGGGCGGAACACAATAATACACCTCAAGGAACACTGCAATTGAATCCATCACAATGGCGAAGCAACGCTTGAATCAGCTTGGGTTAAATCAGCTTGGGTTGCTATATGTGAGGGTAGTCGTTCCAGTCAGCTATGGTGCGGGGAAGGAATGAGTATGCATACAAGGACAAGTGAAATTGTGGGCGCTTAACTTTGTTGGGTTGATTCCTGCGTAAAAAAATGGCTGATGGATGCTGAAAGAAATCGCTGTGAAGAGTTGGGTGGAAGTAGATTTTATGGAAAAAAGGAGAGGTGAGCACCTACCGTCTTGAAATGGTACAGAATACCTCTGCACGCTTCATTCTTTCGAATTATAACCGTATAGCCAGTATAACTACAATGAAGTCCAGTCTTACCACTGAACCACCGACGCTTCACCTGCCGTTACTACAGACTCGTCGTAAAATTTCTCGCCTCAGCCTATTTCACAAAATATACCATCATAATAGGCTACGCCATCAATTAATTCTTTCTCCATCATAGCTTTCCCATCGCATTGATCACGCTCACAAAGTAGGTCTCAATTCATGTCTAACGAGAACGTTCGCGCAATCATATATTCCCCGTACGTCACGAGACTGGAACCACCTTCCTGCAGAAGTTGTATCGATTACTGATAACCATTTTTTTCACGATGCCCTTCCTATCATTGTATAATAAGGTGAATTAATCTTTACATAACAAACTCTTTGGTTTATTTGCGTTTGTATTGTAACTGGCTGCTTTTTTATTGTGTTTGTATTAGATTGTAACCACTCCCCTCTGTAATGCCTTTCGGCCCTGAGGGTAAATAAATAAATAAATACGCACGACGAACACATAACTTATCCAGTTCAGCACGCTGGTTTAATGCTGTGACGCTTTAAAATGTACAATAATCAGAAAAGATGAAGCGAACAGCATGGTTCCGTATTGACTCGAGGTTATTTGTGAGGTATGCTTGATGAGGATCCCAGATGGCAGGGGCACATTCTATTTTTGGACAAACAAGGGTGACGTACGCAAGTCTTTTTACGTGAGTTGGGGCTTGTTTTAGATTACGCCTGAGTAGTTCTAAAGAGCGGTAAATATGGTGGTACCATGTTGCAGTGTTTTTAAAATGAAGACCAAGATATTTGTACGCGTTCGTTACCTTTATTCTAATGTGACAGTATAAGTTTCAAAATGGGGGGTTCCACCTGAAAACGATATTTGCTTTGTTCTGGACAAATTTAAGGGGCATCAACCATCTTAAGTACCAAGAGTTAATGTATCTAAGTCAGATTGGAGGCTGGAAAGGTCGGTATCGGAAGAAATGGTATGGTAAATTACAAGGTTATCAGCAAAAATGCGAACACGGGATGATACACACGAGGGAAGCTTGTTAATGTAGACTAGAGAAAGTAATGTGCCTAATACGCTACCTTGTGGGACACCTGATGTTACTTGAGTGAAAGCAGATGCGTGATTGTTGACAAATGTAAACTGAAGTCTAGAAGTAAGGAAATCTTTATTCCAAGCCAGAACGTCAGGATGCAGGTTAAATTCAGATAGCTTGAGGAGTGGTCTATGGTGAGGAAAGCGATGGAAGGCTTTAGAGAAATCTACGAAGACTGCATCGACTTCCAAACCGCAGTCTATTGAGGTATATCAATTGTTAGTAAATCCGGCCAATTGGGTCTCGCACGAGTAAACTTTACGGAAATTGTTTAGGAATTTAAAAATGGTGTTATGAGCTTCTAGGCACTTTATACCTTGAGAATGTATGATGTGCTCGATAATTTTACAAATGGTGCTTGTCAGAGAGATTGGTCGGTAGATTAGTGGTGAAGAACGATCACCGAATTTGAAGAAGGATGCAATTTTATCTATACGCCAGTCATGTCGGACTGGCGTATCGAGAAATCTTCAGACAAGGACTGAGTGAATTGTCCTGCTAGTACTGCAGCAATGTTTAAGGAAATATTTGTAGAAATGTATTCAAAAAGTAGAATGCAGCGGGTGCGACCCGCGATTGATTCGATGCAGTGAGACGGGCGAGAAAGCTTTTCTGGAACCAGAGTCGAGCGCAAAACAGGCGAGCATCACACAGTTCTTTCTTCGAATTTAATAAAAATTTCGCCTTTTTATGCGAGTTATTTAGCCTTTATTGCGAAAGCTCCCCTCTGCTGTGCAACTGTTGTTGCCAGAAGAAGCTGTTATTTTAGTGACACACCGACAACTTTTTTGCGTTTCTGCGTATCTAGAAAGTTTCAGCGCATTTTAGGACTTCGAGTTAACCAGGGATTACTGTATTCTTTGCAGTACACACTTAAGCCTGCGCCAAAAAAATTTAAATACCTAGATCATGTTTACTTCACACGATTCCGCAATAGTGAATATAAAGAAACCTAAGCTTGCCGTGTGTTCTGCAGGCAGTGCATTTTTAGAAGATTTTTCGCAGCTCCAGATATGGTGCTTAAATTTTTCAAAACCCGAACTTGTTGCTATTTAAGGTCCGCGAATTACTTTGTTCTCACAACAATACAAAATGGGGTATTCAAGCGGCGGAATTTGTTAATGCGTAAAATAGGTTTCTCTTTCCCAAGAGAACATGCATATTACCAATAAAAGTGAATGTTTGATTATTTGTGAGGTCATACACTACCATTCACAACTATACGTTTCATTCCCTGATTTATTCCCAACTCGCCCATAATAGGACCAAAATAAAAGTGAATGTTTGATTATTTGTGGGGTCATAAACTACCATTCACCACCATTCGTTTCATTACCTGATTTATTCCGAACACAACTTGCCTATAATACGATCAAAATCTATCAGTAGGGTATATAAACAGTTTGGGAAAAACGTATTATAATGTGGGTGGGCCGGATGAAGCGAATAACTCAAATTTATGATAGGTGAAATGTACAAAAACCAATGCCGCGAAAATTCCCCCAGCTTGGCCTACCGCTGCAAGGCTCGAGAAACAGCAGATTTAAAGGTCGCCCTAGCTGCTCCCTACACTGACAGCGGATGCCAAGAGAAAGGGAGCCGCTGGACGCCAGCTTTGCAAAGTAGTTTTGCACAGCACTGCAACACAACCATCATTAAAGTATGTACAGTGTTTTATAAAGAAGCACTCGTACTCGTCCATTTCGTCATCGTGTTTCTACGGCACAGCCAAGTAAAGCCAATCACCTTGTATCGCGCCCTGGCCCCGGTTAACCTTCGCATCTCGATCAGCTGGTCCGGAGGCCGTCTCACGTGTGGGTTGTGACGAAATGGCTTGACAGACTCGCCGCCGTCGTCTTTGGCGCGGCGGCCCCATGGCGCACCGTTCGCTATACGACGACGACGACGGGAGCTGGAGCTCCACGAATGCACGAGCGAGCCTGGACGGCTCTGGGCACTGCTCACGAGGCGCGCGCTCACGTCGTGACGGAAGAGTTCTGTAGCGTAATCTACTGGGCGAGGTTGAGCAGTTTCGCGTGGACCCTGAAGGGATGTGCTGCCCAAGCGCGAGGAGCATAGGATTGTATTGGACTGGATGGGGTAAAATTGGACTGGATGAGATTGAATTGGTTTTGGAATCCAATGCCATTGGAGTGCGGATGCGCAGAGAAGTGGCTCTGCACATTCGCCGGTCTGCTCGTTCTAGAGGAGTGACGTCATAGCCACGGCAGACGCACTAGCGCCGGCGCGTTCCCAGCTGTGCGCCTCCGTTGCGCAGTAGCCAAGTCTGACGCTGCGCCGGAGCCGCTTGATAGCCGTTTCGCATGGCTTCTGGAGAGCCATTCTGCGCATTCGCGAGGAGCTGTGACAGAACTAGACTGGACTGGACAGAACTGGATTAGACTGGACTGGACTGGACTGGACTGGACTGGACTGGACTGGACTGGACTGGACTGGATTTGATTGGACTGGAATAGACTAGACTAGATTGGGTTGGATTGAATTGGATTGGATTGGATTCGGGAACGTTACCTGACGCTACGTATATCCTGGCATAGCGAGTTAAGCCACTGCATTTTTTTTAGTTTTTCTTGGTAACTGTTTCGAACGCCAACGAAACAAGCGCAAGCTTATACAGCTATATAGCTGAAATACTTTGACAACTGTATTCAATCCATTTTTAGAATCTAGTCAGTTGCCCGGGCGTGAGACAAACTGTGCTTCACTACCGCTGTGGTGCGCTGTGAGGTGCGAATCGTAACGGCGGTGAGCTCTTGCCACTGCTGATTGGTGACGCTGAGAACAAAAGCTTGGGGATTGTATGCCGTAGCATCTACGTACCGAGTGGTAGATTGTTGGGCATATGCAGTCGAATGGTGGTGAGCTCTGGCTTGACGGCGGGCGGTGTGGTACTCTGGATGCATTTTGTGTAGCATGGGGGCGATGCGCAATTGGTGGCGGATTGAGAGAGGATTCGTTCCTTTTGGCCATGACGAGCTTGAGCTGAGTTGCCGAGTGTGCTGAGTAGGTTCCGGCCAGTGGGTGTAAGGGTGAGCCGACGTAGTTACGTGGCTTTATGAGCTTCTATAAGTTCTTGCCATGTATTGTGGAGGCCCAGTTGGAGTAATTTCATGGTTGATGCAGTCGAAGAAAGGCCGAGTGCTGTCTTGTACGTTTGGCGGATTAGAATGTCGAGCTTCTTGATTTCTGCAGTTTTGAGGAGTAGGTATGGTGTGCCGTACGTGATGCGACTTGTTAGTAGTGCTTGGACGAGTCTCGTAGTGTCATGTTCTTTAAGGCCATGTCGTCTTCGTGCTACTCGATGTAGGAGGTGTGTTAGCTGGGTAACGGTGCGCTGTAATGGTAGTATTGTTGGTGAGCCGGAACCGTCTTGCGGGTTATGAAGACCTAACATGCGAAGTTGAGAAGCATGGGAGATTGCTTGTCCGTTCAAGCTAACTATCGGGAGAGGAATTTTGTCCTAGACGCGATGAGAGGTCCGTTTTGATAGTCAGAATTGATGATTTTTCGGGTGCACATGTCAGACAGCTTTGTTGCATGTAGTCTTGAATGATGTGGACAGCTTGCTGTAAGGTGTCTTGTTGTTCTTCAATAGAGCTAGTGGAGGTCCAGAGTGTCAGATCATCCTCATAGATGGCGTGTTTGAGGAGCGGAAGGGCTTGCAGCAGCGGAGGTAGGTCTTTCATTGCCAGGTTCAAAAGAAGAGGGGAAATTACCATCATGGGGGCGTGTCTTGTGGTCGTGTAGAAAAAGGGGCAGTCCGTAGGTGGCTTAACCCCACTGTGGCTGTAGGATTTGTCAAGAATGCTTTATCCTAGTTGTATGTATGTTGTCCGCAGTTTGTCGAATTTAGTCCGGCGAGTATAGCTTCATGGGACACCTTCTCAAATCCGCCTTTAATATTAAGAGCCAGGATTGTATAGCGATTCTGAGAAGTAAGGTGGTCGAGGAGGTCTTCTTTTAAGTATAAGAGTATGTCTTTCGTTGAGAGTTGGGGGCAGAAGCCCAACATGGTGTCGGGGAAGTGGTGGTCATCTTCTAGGTATCCAGATATGCGGTTGTGAACGAGGTGTTCAAAGAGCTTTCCCAGGCATGAGGTCAGGGAGATGGGATGGAGATTGTCCAACTTGAGGTGTTTGTTGGGCTTAGGTGTAAGGGTGATGTCTGCATGTTTCCGTTGTGGTGGGATAGTGCCTTGCGCCCATTCTTCATTGAGATAGACCAGAAGGTGATCAAAGCTAGCATTGCCAGGTTTCTGAGGAGCTTATGTGGTATCTTGTCTTTGCCCGGTGTTGTATGGCGTGTAAGTTTGTGAAGGACGGCTTCGAGTTTGGATAGCGTGAAGAGACGTTCAATTCTGGGTTAGGTTGTCCTGTGTACACGGGAAGGGGCGAACGCAGTCAGATTGGGAGCTTGCATAGCGTTGCATGAGGTCGTGAAGTATCTCTTGTTCCGAGCCCGGGTATTTATGGATGAGGTGACAAAGTTGATGAGTTGTATATGTTTTTGTTTCTCGTGTGCCCATCAGCGTGCGGAGGATATGCCATGTTTTGCGGGTCCAAAGTGTACCTTGCAGCTTGTCACGGACCTGATTCCAGCTCAGTCTGCTTAGGTGTGCGGCGTACTCGACTGCTTCCTTTGTTATGCGTTCGATGCGCTGTTTGAGATTTCGATTTTTAGGTAGTCCTGTGCGGGCACCCCACAGATGTTGCAAATGAGTATCTATCGCAGGGTAGTCAGGGGTAAGAGAAATTTCCGTGGTGTACTTGCCGAGTCTGGTAATTAGATCTTGGCTCTATTGTCCTATGTCTGTGATTGGTACATGTTGTTGCTGAACGCGTAACTTCTTCCAATTGGTTAATCTGGCAGTGCCAAAACGGAGTTATGCGCATTTCTGATTGTTGATCGTCAGCGCAAGGAGTTAGTGGTCACTGCCCAGAGTGTGTGTCGCACATTCCCAATCGGTGTCCTTGATATTCTTGGTAAGCCTGAGGTCAGGGGTCTTGTCTCGGGAAACGCTATTTTCTATTCGAGTTGTCATTTGAGGGTGGTTTCGAATCGTAAAATGAAATTGCTGGATGCCCTCTTGCAGTTTGATGCCTTTGATGGTATTTCGTACGTAGTCCCAGGCCGTGTGGAGCGCGTTCAAATCACCCAGGGCACTCAGCGGGCAGTGTTTCGCACTGATCGTGGCGCGTTTTAGTAGGTCACGAATTCCAGTAAGCAGATGCTTCGGAGGACTCTACATGTTAAGTAAAAACAGGCTTGGTTGTGACTTATGGGCACGGAGAACTTCTATAAACATGTGGTCAATTGTGCTTGGTAGGGTTAGAATCTGCGCAGTAAGGATCATGCGGACGATGATAGCAGTGCGGGAGTTTGAATTTGACAAATAAGCCGTGTAGTCGCGGAGCTGAACATGGGGAGAACCGCTTTCTTGTAATGCTATGATGTCCGGTTTGCTCTGTTGAGTGTTGAGCGAGCGGAAGAAGTTGGTAGCGTTTATTGGTATACGAGCGACAATTCCATTGCCATACAAGTAGTGTGTTTGGAGCTACGGTGGTCTTCTGGTCAGAGGGGAAATTAAAGGGAGTCCTCATCGTCGCAATCAGGCAGTTCCATTTGTTCGGGGTCAGGAGGCAGGGGATGTTGCTTGGACTTCTTGTGCTTTTTGCCCCGGGGAGTTCTAGTTGCTCTAATCTTTCTTAGCAGTTTTGGAAGCGGTGTTCCATTCGGTCTATGCGGAAGTGTACGGTTTTGACAGCGTCTGACAGAAAGGCTTTGATGCTGCCTGTGGCGAAGTTTATTAATTCTTGCACTTGCGTTAACGTGGGGGGTTAGGTGTAGGCATCCGGTCATTTTGGATAACATCACCCTA
>NW_027526407.1:203196149-203251948 GCF_048455015.1 Haemaphysalis longicornis | reverse complement strand
GCTCTAATTTTCGCGTTCGCTGTGAGTTTGAGTTTGAGGCCTTCTGTTTTTCTAGCCAGTATCCGCCGAGGCAGGTTCTTTTCTGATAACGTCCGTGAAAACCTAAAAGCGGAAATACCCGTGTGTCTAGATTCAGGCGCATGTTAGAGGTCCTCACGTGGTCAAAATTATTACGGAGCCCTCCACTACGGCACGCCTCATAGCCCAGGTGTAGCAGCTTCGGCGTATTTAAACACTACAATCATCATTCTGATGCCCCTCTGAGTTCTCAATATTCTACCTTGATTCGAATGCTAATTTGCATTTCGTTAACCAGTCTACTAGATTATTTCGGTTTGGTCGCTAACAGTGCAGACCGGATCGCAATCTTCTCGAAAGCTCGTGGCCTCCGGTAAAACGCTACGTCATTCCTTCAGCACACTGTCCACAACACGTGTGTTCACTGGAGTGTTTCCTCGGCACCAGCTTTTTCGCAAGTAGTCTGTCGTAGAGCAGATACTCGTTTCGTTGCACTTTATTTAGCACTGTAACATTGTGGGTTCACTGTCTTCGCGATAACTTAAGCTTAAACGAGCAAACGCGCCGGCGCGCACGCGTATTCCCGCGACATGTTATTAGCATTCAGGATCCTTTTCTGCATGCTGAGCACTTCCGGATTGCCGAAAAAACGTAGGAAACGCACACAACACTTTCGACCAATAGTAAAACTCCGTGATATGTGCTGTGATTACGTTATTCTCTTGTTGTCTCCCAAACTCGCCTACTACACTAAAGGTACACCTACAACATGCCATCCTTGAAGCCCTCATACAACTACAACTAGAAGCCCTCTTGGGCAGTAACTAGATACTAGTAACGCTGTACGGTAACCAGTTACGTATTTACGGTAAGTCGTAACTGTAACTAGTTACTTCTGATATATGGGAACTTTTAACTGTAAAACCGTTACTTTCTTACATCCGTAACTCTCACGGGAAATATCATTAGGTTACTTGCGTTTTTTATGAGAACGTTTCCCACAGCACCACTGGTTAAAGGCCGACGTAGAGTTCACGCTTTTGACTCATTGAGACTTTGTTCTTTCGCACATTCTCACTACTTTGTATGTTTCCACAACACTGCTACCCTCACAGTTTAGGAGGTAAGGTCGCCAAGACGATTATCTTCCGTGCAGAAAACCGAGGTCAAAGGTCCGTCTGAAAGGTGATCTCTTGAATCTTTTTCTTCATCTTGAGTGCAGGGAAAACAATAAAAAGAAATAAACTAAAAACTGGAGCCCGAAAAGAGAGAAACTCTCGGATGATAACTTTAAGGAACTCAAACTAAGTTAGAATGAGTTTTGCAAATAAATTCCCCGACGCGTGTATCAACGAATAGTTGTTGCAAAAAAATGAGGCGTACACAACGATTGTTGGTGTTGTGCTTGATTGTGACCCTCTTTTAGTTTGACTTCGTCGAGTATTTTACATCGTGCACTTTTACTACCCACATGGGTTCATACGTTTCTAGTACAAAAAACTGTATCATTTGGTTTTTAATCTACGCTGAGTGTTATACGCAATAACGAAAAAGAAACGACGTTACTTTCTCACAGTAACTCTAAATCTAAGAAGCTATTTTTGGAAACTTTGTAACTGTAACCATAAAAGAGTCACTTTCTTGACGCAGGTGACTGTAACTGTTACGTTCTACCAGTAACGTGCCCATGACTGACTAGAAGATGCCTTTCTGAGAACTGCTGAGGAACAGACTCCCTATTGTAGTTTGTCGACGCCTGTTCCAACACAAGGATAGATAAACGGCGCCCTGCGCTCCGTTGAAACGGCCGTTTAAAATTTCGACGACACAGTCGTGTCAACAGCCGTTATTCCCGCAAAATCACCTTGCGTCTTGACATAAGGTTTCTTACTGCTAGCGTCTATGTACGAGACACACGAGCTCGATCTCGGCCGCCGTATCCGCTTCTCCGATGGAGGCGAAAAGCGAAAGCACCCGTTTGTCGAGATTTCGCCCACGTTAAAGATCACCACGTAGTCAAAAATAATCAGGAGACTTCTGCTACGCCGAGCCTCCTAGGGCTAGTGATGCTTCGGCGCGTTAAACCTCGCAATCAATGAAGCGTCTTTGTAGGCCATTGGTCCAACTTATCTCGTCACCACTCGGTAAGTCACCGTTAAAGCAGCTTCTTAAAAAGATGCAGGCGAATCGCTCAGATACTGAATGTCACATCACTGCGCCCGAATATCGACAATTTGGAACGTGCCGGGCATGCGAGTAAACAATTCCAGATATTGAAGCTGGTTGGAGTTAAGCTGCAGCCCACGTCTAGTGAGGGAAAAACATAGTATGGGAACTGACGTCTGTTTACGAGCGTTGAAAGTTAAATGCCAGAGATTACCAGATTTCTCTCCTGCTACATCTTGTTAACGTCTCCTTCTTAGCATTCCTTTCTTCGTATTACGACGCGATTTACTCCTTCAGGTAGACTTCCCCCATTTCTTACGAAAGCTACACACAGTCACTGCTTCCAGTCGTGTAAACCTCTGCTACTCACAAGCCGTCACCTTCACCTGCCAGTGGAGTGGCCTGGCCAGGTTTATTCTCGTTCCCTTTCTACCAGGTTGCTGCTTTAGAGCAGTAGCGACGCACTTGGCTCATGCCCCGGCGATCCGGGTACAATTTCCACGCGAACGCAAATGTTCTTTTTTTATCACTGGGACTGTTCAGGTGCTTGCAGTGACCTGTCGCGCTTATAACGCAAGACGAATGTATTGTCCGTCACGCTAGGCGAAGGTCTATCGCTGGGCCGACAGATGACGCCACCACGTCGTCCATTGAGTGCAGGCGAAGATATCAGGCTGGACTGACAGATGGCGCCATCCCCTCGGCGGCTGTCCTGCACAAGATCTCTGCTGGCGAGCCAGGGGGTGGGCAGTATAACGTGGGAGTAAATCAGAGTGTAAGAGATAGCGCAGCTAGTGTCACAAAATAAGGCATCAGAGTAGCGCCGATGTTCCACGCAAGTCAGCAACGGCGACATTTTTGTGCTCATCATTGCTGCCAGATTGCCACTTCCAGGGCCTCACCGCTGACTTCGACCGGGACGTCTGTTAACAGCACTGCCGAAGATGCAGCAAAACGGCATCACTGGACGCACTTCTGCTTCTGAAATGCTGCTACAAGCGTCAGCTTAGATTTGTTATTGGAATTACGCGAATCATGCGCAGCCGCAGAGCAGAGAGGACGAGCTAAGTCTACCAGAGTTGACCGACTAACACGCATTAACAACAAATAGGGAGCCCCCATGAAGTGTCGCAGTTCAACTAATGTCACGTGAGGCGAACTGACCAATGATCATGCCGCCGGCACAGAAGAATAGGAAAAAAGTGTGGTTGATTCCTCTGTCAGAGTAATCGGTATAACACGAATGTCAAATGTGCAGCGAAATCTGCAGCTGATTATGATTTGTGGGTCGGCGGCTATCTTGTGGGTGTGCTTGGCGAGTGACGTCCTGCTGGCGGGTCGCTTCGGTAAAGATGTGCCGGCGCAATTTCTGTAACAGATATGACGTCAGAGAAATCTTGGTGTATCCCTGGGTAAAACTCTTTCGTGTTAAATTAGACAACCTAAAACAAACAGCCCGAAGTATAACGTAATTTTTAGTACTGAAGGTTCCTTCCCCGCGAGGAGACCCTGTGTGCAGGAGAGCACAGTTTACAGGCCGCTTGCTTCGCTGTACTGGCGTCATTTCCGTGACGGATTTGACGTCGGTGAAATCTTGATGTATCCAGGAATAAGACACTTTCGGGTTAAAAAGACTGCCGATACTTCAAAACCTTATCTACTGACCGTAAGCGTAGCCATCTGACGAATTTCGTCTCCACGGACGCCGACAGGCTGGAAATTCATAGTGCACTCGCCGGTGGACGCTCGCCCCCACGCGTTACGGAAAGAGCGGAGACAGAAGGTGCGCTCGCGTTCGCTCGCCCGTGAACGCCAAAAGCAGCTCCCCTCTTTTTTATCAGATTCCACAAGCGTATATTTGCCTTCAACTTGTTTGTTTATGCAGTTTCTTATGTAAAGCAACGATGCAGGTATGAGATATACGATATGCACTACGCCACAGGGGTACTGGCCGCAGGCAAGGATGGCCGCTGGAGCTGTCCGGCGAAACTAACCTCACCTCATCCTCCTATGCAAACAGACAGTCGGCAATACTTATCATTGTAACGTTCCCCTTTTTGGGTCGAGTTCACTAAGTAGACAAACAGCAGTCCGGTTCTCGTCCTTTCCCCTCCTCTCTCCTCCCCCTTTGGCTGCTGCCCGGCTCCTCGTCGACCTCTTCCTCTTCCTCTTCCTCTTCCTGTTACACAGGCCGCCCCTCTGTTGTCAACCCTCCTGGGTTGATACGGCACTACGTTGCAGATAGACGCAGTTTCCACGATTTTATTAGGTCCATTGTAGCATATGTACGTCAAAATTCCTTTTTCCGAGCAGTCGTAACAACCATGTAGGGCCCTGAAAAAGGGGCCTTTGAACCCTGCAGGCCTTTCCGGACAAGGACGTAATCCCCAACGTTAATTTGTGGAACCTTGCCAGTGTGAAGACGGTCGTAATGCTTCTTCATTGCGATCCGGTACCTTTCATTTTCTCTCTCGGACCTTTCTTGTTCACGGTGTACTATTAAATTGGTAATCCCCAGGAGGTGATCGGCATGCAGCCACTCAGATTTCCCATGATATGCAAAGTATGGACGGCATCCTAAAGCTTCTGTATGCGAATGGTTTTGGTGTGCAACAGCGGCTTCTAGAGCACATTTCCAGCCCCCTTTGAAATCTGGATAGAGGGAAATGAACTGCTTGATGTCACGTATAGCTCTCTCAGCTAACCCATTGGCTTCAGAATGGTACGGCGCTGAGAAACATAGCTTCACATTGCGCTGCAGAGCCCAATTCTTCAACTGCTCGCTCCGAAAGGCTAGTCCGTTGTCGGCCACAATTGTTTTGGTGTCCTTAAACATATCCCGGTTCAAGAGAGAGATGACGCTCCTTGCATCTTCCTTTCCGGCTTTACACGCGACCATTCGCGTGCGCTCATCAATTGCGAGTAGGAACGCTTGCGTGCTGCCTCTTCCCTCGCTTTTTTTTCTGAGCTCTGCGAAATCACGGTGGATCGTTGCGAATGGTTCTTTGGAATGTTCTGCGATGATCATTGCACTACCTCTGGGTTTGAACTTGGCCTTGCAGATTTCACACTGGGGACAGGTCCGTATGTATTCAGAGAGAGATAGATAGAACTTTATTCGAGCCCTTGAGGTCACCGTTGAGGCGGCCTCCGACGGGGTGGTCCCTTATTCACAGGGCCCATAAACGGCCAACACCTCCAGGCCCCGGGCCACTAGGGCCGCGTGGGTCGTTGCGGTGGGGCTGGACCGTAGGATCTCCCATCGCTCTTTGGGGGAAGGGGGTAGGGGGGTGGTGGTTGGGAATGGGATTTGTGGGATGGGGGCTTTGAGTGACGTACACTCTGCGATGACGTGTCGCAAGGTGCCTTTTTCTTGGCGACAGAAGGGGCATGTATCTTCATATTGTTGTGGGAACATGGTGTGTAGTAATTTTGGGTGGGCCAGTGACTCCGCTTGAATTCTTCTTAATATTGTCTGTTCTTTCCGTGTAAGTGTACAATGGGGTGCCGGCAGTGTGCGCCTGTCCTCCCTGTACATCTCTGTTATCGCTTTGAAGATGTCTTGCTTCATGGTGTTCCAATGAAATCTTTGCTTCATTTTCCAGTATGTGCGCCAAAATCCGTCATGTCCACCAGAGTGAGGTGAATCATGGTAAAGAGCCAAGATTTTTGGTATACTAGTGTTCTGTACCTGTAAACGACCATCTTTCAGCGACATCGCCTCTGTGCCGTCCCATAAAAGCGCGCTCACATGGTGATCATCACGTGGGGCAGGTATGTGGAGTCGTGACATGGCATCGGCGTCCGGTAGTTTGTCACCTGGTCTGTGAGCAATTTCAAATGCGAACTGCTGCAGTTCACTGACCCACCTGGCCAGCCGCCCTTTTGGATGGGACAAATTCAGTATATAGGTCAAGGCTTGATTGTCTGCGAATAATCTGAAGCTTCGGCCCTCCAAGTACGTTCGGAAGTAACCTAGCGCCATTACTACCACCAGGGCCTCTTTTTCCGTCGTAGAGTAATTAATCTCTGCCTTGGTAAATGTGTAAGAATAATAACCAATGGCCCTGAGCTGTCTTTTCGGTGATTCCCTGTCATCTCTTTGGTAGAAAACCGCCCCGGCTCCGTAAAGCGATGCATCTGTGGTCAGTTCAAACGGTTTGGTGAAATCTGGGAGCGTCAACACTGAGTCCGATGATATTATCTTTGTAAGCTCATGATTTGCGCTGTCGCATTCCTTGGTCCATTCAAAGAGAACATCCTTCTGCGTCAATGCTGTGAGGCATTTCGACTTAGTGGCGTAATCCTTGATGAATGCCCTGAAGTGGCAGGCGAGTCCTAGGAAGACGCGTAGAGAATGCACGTCATGAGGCTTGCATAGCTGTAAAATTCGCTTGACGGATTCCTCTTTCGTGCTTTTCGTCTTGCCATCAAAAACTCTTCCCAGAAAGACAACAGAATTTTTAAAAAACTCACTCTTTTTGTAATATAATCTTCAGTTTAGCTTTACTAAGGGTGTCTAGCACCTGTGAGAGATGTGATATGTGCTCATCTCTGCTCCTGGAATAGATTATTATGTCGTCGACGTACACTCCACAAAATTGTCCAATGAACTCTTGTAGGATGGTGTCCATCATTTTCTGGAACCATGCTCCAGAATTCTTCCATCCGAAGCGGAGTCTGTTGTACTCATATGTAACAAAAGGAGTCACGAATGCAGTGAAGTGCTTGTATTCCTCCTGAAGTGGTACTTGCCAATACCCTTTGCACAGATCGACTCGAGAGAACCAAGAGCAACCACCGGTTTTATTGATGATGTCGTCTATTCTTGGCATTGGGTACGGGAACAGGTCAGTCTGGCGATTCACAAGCCTGTAGTCTGTGCACAGTCTGTATGTACCATCGTCCTTGAGAACCGTTGTGATAGGTGACGCAGATGTTAATACGGAAGGTCGGATAATACGATACTGCAGCAGGCTTTGCAGTTCAGTTTTTATCCCCTCCTTTTTTTTCGTAGGACATGCCATATGGTTTTTTTCGTATCGCAGTAACATCGCGCAGTTGAAACGGCACTCCCATGACTGCTGCGGCTGGCGGATAAGTACCTACACAGAAAAGTTCGGGATATTGTGAACAGACGTTCTCTCTATTCGTGACCAGCCGGATGGACGGCTTTGTCTGCGCGCATATCGTCTCAGCGGGATGGTCAACGAGCACCTCATCCTTCCAAGAAAGGTTGAGCCTCAATCTCTTCATGTCCGGACGGGCTAGGATGAAATTAAACTTCGCGTCGTCTATTAGTAATGCTTCTACGAGCACTTTACTTCACTGGTACTCGACTTCGACGCACGTCCATTTATCAAGCACCCTAGCAGTCCCATCGTAGCCATGTACCTGGACAACCCTACCAGGAAATATGTCATCTGGCGAGGCACGTCCTGTACTCATGATGCTCACTGATGCTCCTGTGTCCACTAAAATGTTTTCTAGTCGCTCGCTGACATACATTGGTGCTTACAGCAAATTGAATTCAGATTTAATTAAGTATACAGTCTCGCTTGGGGTCTTGGGTGGGACCGATTACACTCTTTTATTCGTTTTTTGGCTGATGAGCACCACTAGGCGTGTCTACCCGAGGGTAGGGCATTCCGAGCAGTGTCGTACTGTCGGGTCTGGCCTATTGGTGGCAGAAGGTCGACACAGACGTCCCTCAGCGCATGGAGGAGTCCTTCCGCTGTAGTAGGAGCCCTTGGAAGAACCTGGCGTTGAAAGGCTTTCGTCATACCATGGATGATGACTGGTACAATGGACGACTCGGGGAGATTAGGATCGGCCAGCTGCAGGAGTCTTCGCATCTCGTAAAAGTAATCCACCAACGTCCCCTCCTTGTGTTTGAATAAAATGGCCTGATCCCAACGCTGAATGGGGTTCAAGTCGAATGCGCGGATGAAGCTGGCTCGCCAGTCGGCCCAGGGCTTGTCAGTTTCCCTGCCATCCGCAATTCATACCACTTCTTCGCGTTCCCCGAAAAGTATACTCGTAGGTTATTTATCCGATCAGAGTCTGTTATCCAGTGATTGTTGGAGCACGCGTATTTGTAGAACTGAATCCATGCCGCTGGACTTGAGGTGGTACCATCAAAACAATCAGGCTTAACTTCCTGTCTGTACCGGGACGGATCACGACTCAATTTCATGAAAGACATAAATTGCTGTTGCTGCTGAAGTTGTTGTTATTGCAAACGCACAATGTGTTCCATGATACGCGTGAGTCCCTCTGGATGGTCGGACCTTGCGTTCACTGATTCAATTGGCTTAATCACCCAAGCTTGAAAATCAGCGGCGCGCATAATCACCTTGATGTTACTCTTCAACGCTAACTCGTCTAGCGTCAGTTTAGCTTTCGTGGCAAGGAAAGATATGAAGTCAGGTGTGCTGACATTTTCTGGGAGGATCACGGTCGCATCATCCCCGTCCTCTTGGTAACCGTTGACCACCAGACGACCATCTTCCCGCTGGGTCAGATGGAACAACACCCACATTGTCCGGAATAGTCGGCTGCGCCAAATGTAACGTTCCCCTTTATTGGGTCGAGTTCACTAAGTAGACAAACAGCAGTCCGGTTCTCGTCCTTTCACCTCCTCTGCTTCCTCCCCCTCTGGCTGCTGCCCGGCTCCTCGTCGACCTCTTCCTCTTCCTGTTACAATCATTGTTGGAACAGTGCAAACATGACGGGGACGGGACTCTCATCAACATAAAAATCATCAATGGAACTACTCAAACACTCGTAAACCTGTATCTTTACTACTGTGTTAAGTTGTTCCAAAAGGCACGTTACCACAATATCAAAAAATGTTCGCAGAAAGTGCGTAATATCCTCTGGGCGAACATTTCTGGGGCCAACGGTATTCTGCAACGGACCGCAGAAGTAACGAAGAGATTCGCAGGCAAAGAGCCCCAACACTTCTCCCCCCGAAAGCTTAACTGGACCCGACCCTAGAAATGCGTTTACTCTATTTTACACTGGCTGCTAATCCCGTGCGCCATATCTTGCGAAGTTTCTGAGACATTGCTGCTGTTATTAACAAGAGTGGTGGAAGGCGTAGTCAAGAGTGCTACTGTCAAAATAGAACGCAAGGTAACTTTATTTAGGTTTACGTTTCTACTTTATATCGGTGGCTTTTTTTTTGAAGTGGAGAAAGCCCACCGCCAGACATTCCAAGGAGCGCGCCGTTAACGGCGTAAGATGAAACCTTATTGATGCTCGTATAAACTAGAGAGTAACGATACTGTAATCACGTCACTGCCAATGTAAATATTCCGTGCTAAGACAGCGTGAATTGTGAAGTCTATACCACCAATCGCGGCGCTGTACAAGCGCTGCCGCCGTAGCAGCCTGTACAAATGTTGTATTCGTTTTGAATCTCTAAGCGACAGCAAGGTTTCACATTCGCACTTCCGGCTTTCGTAATCACCACCTTTTTGCTCCCAAACTCGATTCCACAAAATGAGATCAGGCGAAAGTGAGCCGTACATTGAAATCCCCGACAATGTCGATTGGTATGACGGCTTTGTGGTAATTGGTACAGCAGCTTGGCGGCTTAGCGGTCGAAAAAGGCTACTCTGGTCACTGCGTTTTTTTTTTTTCGTTTCTTGGGTTTCACGCGTTTTTTTAAGTATTATGTCCAACCAACCTATTTCGCCGCGGCTGTTGGCGGAAGACTCGTTTTCGACGCAGTGTAGAATCAGGGGCGGGGAACTGGCGGGTTTTTTAAGGCGGAAAAATGATCAAACAGCCCAGAAAAAAAAGCTCAGCGCGGATGAGCTGGATTTGCAAAGGAAAACATATCAACCGCTCTTATTAGATTTTTCTCGGCCCTGCAATTACACTGGTCATAGAACACAATGAAAGTATTCGTAGTAGCAGCCACACTGTCGGAAGACCGCTTTCTAAGTGACCGAGATCAAAGGCGTCGCCGAGTAATGCCGAATGATGCAGAGCTCTTGAAACAGAGCCTTTTAAATGGTAAGGAGGCCGATACGACGCCTCATTTGAGCTCGGTAGCGTTTTTTACTGGTATGCCTGTGAGCATAGCTTAGAGCGGAGGCTGTCCCAGGCGCCATGTAGAACCTCCTAGTCCCGCTACCCACCCCAGAAAAAAGAAATACCTGACAGTAAGTTCGGTGTCCGGCCATCGGAGCCTGTCACAGCCAGCCATACGCGAATGACCCGGTAAATGGAAATGGCCCTTCCTTGAACACAACCTTTGATTTGGTTATTTTGGCCAAACAACCTTTTCCTCTTTTTGCCTTCGTTCGAATTCGAGTCTCATTTCTACTAGTTTGAAACTCGCCCTCGTATTTTTTCTGTCACGTTATATGAAGCAGAACTTTCGGACAAACATACTCGGCGGAAGTCGCATTTCGGGCCACCAAAATTTTATTACTTTTTTTGCATCAA
Organism: Haemaphysalis longicornis; assembly: GCF_048455015.1. NCBI lineage: Eukaryota > Metazoa > Arthropoda > Arachnida > Ixodida > Ixodidae > Haemaphysalis > Haemaphysalis longicornis. The sequence goes on along the minus strand of NW_027526407.1, from coordinate 203,241,304 downwards.
TATCAGCGTACCCGTATATGCTTTTTCTTCCACACCGTGCTGTTTAATTGTGAAATTATTTTTGCAGAACTATTTATGGCTACAGTTTGATAGGTTTTGAAAGCGAATTTATTGATTTTCAAGACTTTCAAATGACGAGGTTCTCGGCAGTCTTCAAGCTGCTCAATGCGGAGCTTTTTATCTGTGGCAGTAATCTTATTTTGAGGAGAGTGAAAACAATTTCCGATTCCATGTGCAGTGAGGGAAAAGCTATTTCATAACAATACAATCACACGTATAGCAATGTAAAAGAGCGAATTGGAATATATGTTACTTCGGAACAACATGATTGACATTTAATCATCCTTTCGGGTATAATATGTTCTTTATTTATGCTTTTACAATGTTGGTTATACTTTGCTTGACAATGAACCTTACAGGTTATATGCTTGGGTGAGTTGGTAAACCACGCTAGTTCACCTTCGCACAACACAAAAACAAAGACTCAAGCGAGGCGAATATTGAAGTACAGCACAAAAGTAAAAAAAATTGGCCGCGAATCTGCTCCTTTTTATGCAAAGGTCGACGGAACATGATAGTCGAGTAGCGTCCTTGACAAGTAAATGTTTCCCTTGTCTTTACCGCTCACGTCTCATGCTGTTCCTCTCCCGTCTCATTGCTCCCAAGATAATTTAGCGCGTTCCACTGCTTCGATTCGGGTGCATCGTTGCCAGCGCTGCCGTACGGCAGAGACACAGGTGAACCGAGGCACCCTACTCCAACGTTTTAGGAATAACGTTGCCCTACTGCATGAGCATTCCAAGCGGGACGTGGAACCTACCTAGGGAAAGATTTGGTTGCTGTTGCCGTTTGAGTTTTTAGAGCCGCCAGTTAGAGCGTGCCACAGTAGGGGCGGTTTTATGCAGTTGAAATATTATTTTCTTTGCTATCGCGAAAACCCAGCAACCGTGAGTTGTTTAATAAAGGTACACTGGAAATATCACTTATGTGTTGATTTTGTGCCTTATATTTACGTAATGTCTTGTTGTTGTTCAAAAATGTTAAAAAGTATCAGTATTAAGACCGGACTTAAACGCTTAGGTTTGCCAGTGAGTATATAAGACTATTGCGCAGTTTCCCTTTCACTTTGGCCGAATGGTTGAATCGAGTCACAGACAGACAGACATACAGACAGACAGATCAAAATTTTTGTGTTTGTGGAGCCATAGAAAGCTATCATCTTTTAAAACAAGACGTACTCAAGTACAGCATCAATGAACGTCCCGAGTACAGATGTTCGGTTTCCAGATACGTACAATCGAGGCACTTCGGGTGCGATGTAGAATGGTAATTAAACGTGTTGGTACGCCGCGCCCAACCATTCAACCATCCCAAATGATACCAAACCACCCTCATGTACGAAAAAAATTAGTAGAATTGTGTTAAAAGAAACAAGTGTCTTGGTAAAACACATTACTGGGCCTTGATCCCAGCCTGTTTGTTTTGGAACCGCATTTCTACCTTTCAGCTTCTGAGCCCGAACAACACGGTTCTTTTTGCAGGTGCTCAAAATAATTGAAAGAGTGTTCCAAGCGGTCCGGTAGATGGAGCTAGGTTTGTAAAGAAAGTGCTAGGCTTGCACCTATATAGGAACGGAACGGATAGTCGAACGGATAGTCGGATAGTCGAACACATCACGACATTGAAGAAAACTAAGTAATGCTGAACGAACATGCTTTTCCAGTATCAAAGCTATGGTAGGTAGGATTGAAATACTCCTATAATTTCTGACATTGTTTTTTTTAGCCACACTCAATACCCGCCACGCGCTAATCCGAATGTTTTGCCAAACATCCGACCATCCGCAGCGAGCACATGCGCAGACCCTGACGTCACGATCGCCGTGGGATGTACCCTGGGAGAGGTCCATCGGGAGGTATCGCCAACTCAACTTGATCCAGCGTTCTTCAGAATTTTATGTTCTTGCATTTACAAACACCTTCTTGCATAGCTAAGATGCTTTACAATCTTCTGCCCTATTTCATCCTTCTCGTAGAGGTACTAGTAGCCTTGCGGTTACCGTATTTCGGTTTTCAGTCCGTATGTGTACGTAACCTTCATTTTCTTGTGTTTGAGGTACTGGTAGCTTCTAAAGGTAATTATGCTGGGTTTGTTTTCCTTTACAGGGGCTGTTTAGTTTTCCTAATTTTTCCGAGTTTATTTCTTTTTAAGGTATATCCTCAACCTGCACATCACCAACGTGTGGTCGCCAGTTCGTGAACTTGCCTGGTGCATGGACATCCTGCGCAACGTCCGGATTGTCACTTGTAACGCAGTTTACTTTTTATCCTGTTGAGTGAAATTTACACAAAGCTTTTTCACTTTTTCATTTGCCCCAAATTCTATTCGCTGTGCCCGCTCTTCTTTATCTTACTCAACAAATTAAAAAAGTCATCGACGTTGGTTTACTTTTCGGCTCTGCTTTTATTGACCTTACAGAAGCATTTGATACAATTAACCACCCAATCCTACTACACAAACGTGAATCAGGTGGCATTTCTGGCCCTTCTTTCGTCCTTTCGGACTCATTTGCTGTTATTTGATCGATTGATGTCAAATGGGATAAATGAATGGTCAGCTTTCCTCTGCAAAAACAGTTACCAGTGGATTTTGTCAGGGTTCAGTTCTGGGTCCTCTACTGTTCTTGTTATTTATAATTATTCAAAGCTCTAAATGTCTGTTATATGCCGATGACACCACTATATTTACGTCCAGCAGCAATCCCGTCGCAGTTCAAAATGCACTAAACACGGACCTTAGCAGCAAGTGGTGCGTGAATATTCAACTGCAAATGAATGCACAAAAACAATATTGATGGCATTTTATTCCCAACAGAAAACGGTTACCTTACCTCTTTCAGTTGTTGGCGTCATTTTGTATAAACATCTCAAGTTTGATGCTTATGCGCAATCGCTTCTTAAAAAGGTTCGGTCGGTATTCACGTGATTCTGATAGCGCGACCATGGTTTCCACAACATGATATACTGTCACTATACTACTCCTATACTATACTACTCCTTGAAGAAAAACGCACAACACACATCTAGATAATCTACGATGCCTCCGAAAACCAAGCCATGCGGCTAATGACGTTCAGTCCTCAACATTGACGCTCCACACCTCTATACGTTTACCCAAACATACTTCCCCTAATGGTTTATTTTCGCATGATGTTTCGCCTGATTCATCTTGATGTCCGCGTAGAAAGTTTTACCCCTGAACTTTTTACAACTATTAATAGAACTGGGTTTTCTGTGCATGAAATTTCCTTTTACCCAAAGCTCGTACAAACTTTGGGAAAACGACTGCTAAATTTTCTGGTGTCTCCGTGTAGAACTCAATTTCTCCTGAAATCAGTCTTTGAAATCAAACCAAAAATACCTAATTACTGAACTAACTACAACATGCTAGATATAGCCGTAATAAGGAAATTGAAATTGGTTCATGTTTTTACTTTCTGCTTGTTTCACACTGCTTTATTGAGCTGTATGTCACGCGTATAATAACAGTGTCGATGCTCCTATTGTGATAGAGGAGTGGTACACAACCTATAACGAAAAACTTGTTTTATAAACGGTTTAGTCCTGCTTTTATATGTATTGCAGACTTGTTTTTTATCTTCGTTAATTTTGAAAATTATGGGTTTTCGACCCCTTTTTTCACATTTCTGCTTCGTACTTACGCATTGTATATAAAACTTAGTCATTACGCCTATTGTGTGCTGCATATTATGCATCATGTAATACACAATCTGTTAGGAGGTCCCTCCGACAGTTCTTTCTTTGGGACCTCCTCATGCACTCCGCTTCTTTGCTCATCTTATCTGTACGTGTACCCTTTAATAAACATAAAAAAAACTTCAATTGCTCTCCGGAAATACGACCAGTGTATATTATTGGCTGTTCCGACTTCCTATCACATAAGTTCCAGTTTCCTGTCCACCGCTGATGTTCTAAAGTACTTGTGAACCAACGTCTCCCATAAGCATAATGTACAATGCTGTTCCCCTAATAATTGCTGATTCGACACCCTCCAAGGAGCCATTTATACCTTTATCATCGCAGCTAGATGTCCGTTCACGTTTCATCATATCGGTCATGACCTTTTTGGTAATGCTGTGTAATTCTTCCACATTACCTGCTATCCTTTTTTGCATTATTAGTTCAACCCGACGATTCCTTCTCTCTTGGTGTCTTTAACTCCACTAAATATTAACCTTTTCTGAAAATTCCCATGAATGCTTTCATATTCCCGCTACATTTCAAGGTTCTTTTAATAGCACAGCTAGCCTTCCTTTGATAGAGTTTGTGTGTCGGACTTCGCAAGTTCTTATTACAGAGGCGATCGGACTCAACCAAGACATATTGAGCTGTTTGTTCCACTGGCCTGTCACCATCGTGTGCCCTCCGGTCCAAACTTGGTTGTTGGATCATTGTGAGGTTGTCGCCTAGAACGCAGCTGTGTTTGCCAGGTCGAGTTATAGCGATTGAATGCTAATTGCCTCCAAGGCAACCCGCATAACACGGGGCACCTACCAACTGTGCTCTTCCTGTTATGCTAGTACTCCAAATCTGCACGTGGTGTATCGACCTTCAGCGTTGCCGGGGAGTCTGCTCGTTAATTACTCCCCGGACCCCGAGGTCGTATTTTGCGAGACTGCTTCCGCAGCAGGACGTCATTACGAAGAGAATTGAGGGCCATTCCTCTAGGCCTTCACCACTCTCTTTTTACAGCGGGGAAAACAGAAGAACCCCGACGAATTAATTGCAGGGGTTCTGCTTGGGAACGCTTGTATAACTTGTGTATTAAAATTAACGTACCTAAATCTTTATTCTGTTTTTTTTCTTTTGACATGAATAAAAAAAGGCGACGCATAACCATAGAGGATACAGAGACCCGCGTGTTTTTTTCCGGGCGCTAATTGGTTGGTATCATTAAAAGCGGGCACGAAAACTTCCTTCTCAGATTACGACTAGTGACTGGGAGAGCTGCCAGCAAACAAGGGGCTTCCTAATAAAAGGTCTCAGCGAATGTTAATTCAGAGCTTTCGTGTTCGGCAGAGCAACTTCGATTTCCCAACAAACTCAGAGGTAAGCAGACTCCCCAGACCTGTATTTTATAGTAATTCCGGCGAGCTAGTCGCCACTTTGTGTGGAGTTGCATCGTAAAGCTGATATCTAGTACGGTCATGAACCTGATTTCGGAAACTGCCACACAATTTTGCCACGTATTTTGTCAATATTGTTAGTCCAGCTTGAGACAACACGATGATGATTTCCGAAGTTAAACTCGCGAATGCATTAAACCTAATTGCTCTGCGTCGAGCAGCAGGTCGAGAAAACGTTTTTTGCTAAAAACACAAGATCCGACGACACTTTTCATTCTTACACGTTTCAGCAGGGTTAATGAAATGCAGACATAAACTTCTGGAAGCCAAAAAGAACAAATTGCCCATACTATATGCACAAATATCCAAATGATGGGGGTTGTCTTAAGCAAAATTGCCAATTTTACCAGAGAAGCACAGAAGCTGGTTTTTCTCAAACTTTTCCGTGCAAATGTGTTGCCCTTATGCGCCAAAGCTATGTAGGACCAGAGAACAACGTAAACCACATAGGCATTTTATAACATGGGCCCATATCTGTGTATAGGAATGCTTTTGTTTCTCATCTGCATATAAAAAAGGTTCCAGAGCAGGGGTCGAACGAGCGTCTTCGTGTTCATCATCGTGTTCGTCAAGTAACTACTTAGCAACAAAACGAAAATACAATGACATAAATTCCATAACATAGCCTAAGTTATTTATACTTGAGTGTAAGCTTCTTTGGCACAACAGTAATTTTAAGTGTAGTTTTCGCTGTTAGTGTATATACGACACAATGGTGGCTTTTCTCCAAAAAAATCTTAATTTATCTACCCTTTTTATTTTAAAATATTACCTCTACAGATACATTTATTACTATCTAAAACGCGTAGCAAAATACCAGCATTTTCTAAAATAGAATATTCGCTGCGCGGAAACAAAGAAAGTTGGGTTTAACAGCCTGCAATATTGTGGTCGTGTTTGCTATCCTTCAAGAAGATCGAGCGACAGGAAGCGATCGCTTATGTATTAAAGCGTAATATCTCGCATGCAGGGCAATGCGTTGAAATCTTGCTTGGTTTCCGAAAAGTTATTTTTGATCATCATGCTTTAGCCTCCTGCAAAAGCAAAAGAAGTTCAATAAGAGAAAGGACACTCCAAGAGTGTCCGTCTCGGACAAAGCTGGTTGTTGCTCACTGCCACCTGTAGGGAGGACATAAATGTACAATGATCATTTGAAGGTGTAATTGCAATGCCAGGGGCCAGCAATCTTTCGAGGTGGACGGTGGAGTTGCATGAAGCGTACACGGCACGGCGTACCGGGCGGCAAATTGGGTGGCGGGGTTGGGGTTGGTGGTGCTTGTTTGGACCAGTGCAAAAAAAAAAAGAAAATGAAGACGGTATGTATTGCAAAGTGTAAAGATGGGAACAATGCGAACTAGAAGCAATCTCCATTCTTTTAATAGCTAACCCTGTTTGGGAATAAAGTTGCCATGTCAGCGTTCTGCGAAATTGGAAGTGACAAGAGGAGGGGAGTTCCGACGTCGTGCCGGGGCAACATCATGTTACGCCGGGGCCTGCATGTGGCCCACGGGCTGCAGGTTTCCGACCCCTCGTGTTCACCATCCTAAACGCCAATCATTGCGGATTTTCTTTGTTGGCAGGTTTCTGAAGACAACATGGCACCATCCAAATCGGTATGGTAGCGTTTCTCAGTCTCGCACTTTTTTTTTCGTATGTGTTTATTATGCTTTATAAGCATCTGATATAGCAGTGGCCTAGTTGTGTTATAATTACCACAATATTTTTGCACAGAACTGCAGAAAATTAGCTATTATTCCTACATTGGTCACATTGGATACGGAACTTTTTGCGATATTGTCCGGCAAGCCAATAGCACACAATAAAAATGTTGGAAACAACAAAGTGTCTAAGAAAACCATCTCAGCAGGCCAGCTTACTGTATTTTCTAATGTATCTATAATCTGGCCAATTCTGGTCGCGAATCCAGTCATAACAACACAAATACCTAGTTTGTTCTCAAGGTTAGGTGCTTGTACACGAGAAGCTTTTAACGGCAGAGGTGTTTCAGCTTTTTTCCCCGCCATATAAAGTTACCAGAAAAAACGCCAACGAAAAATACCGAGCACACTCGGGCGTGTGCGTTAGGGGTAGCGCCTGACATTGGCCTGCCTTTCGCCACATGAAGAGCTGGAAGACGCACGAAAGTCGAGAAAACTCTGTCGAGCTTTCGTGGCGTGATCTCACTCGTGCTCTTCTGGCCAATTTACGTACGTTGGCACTAGAGTTGGGATCACAAGCACTAAGTTCGAGCTTCATACGCCGACTTCACGAAGCCGGGTGCCGTGGATTCTAGCTGGCGTTAAGGCGATCCACTTTGGGATAGAGATGTGAAAGACTGCGCACGTTTTAAAACTATCCGGGCCTAGCAGTAGCAGAGTGGCTTAACAGCCAAGCTCCGAAATTGATGTGAGGTGCAACAGCCGAATCTCCGACGGAGAAACAGAGCCCGCCAGTTCTGCTGTTTCTCCAGCCTTGCGCCACTGGGTAAGAAGCGCCAACTTTTTATTGAAATATTTAAAATAAGAACGACGAAGTCTTTGGTCAAACAAAAAGTCCCAGAATGAGCATAATTCTTACGTTCATTTTAAGTACTGGTAGAGCTACCAAGCACTGCAGAATGACCAACCATATTGCAATTGCGTCATGATTGTATTGGTATTAAGTATGTATCATTGCCTCTTTGGTTCGTGGAGGTAGCGTCTAGAGAACTTGTTCCAGTCAAGTATTTGTAATATCGCACTACCACCACATATACATCACACTAACCACATGGTGATATTTCCAGGCACGGTGATCTTGGAGCGATCACTTCTATTATTGCCGTGCGTCTGCGGTTTCAGTGGGAGTAAGGTTGTGTCACCGACATGTGTTTGTTCAGGTAAAAAAGGGGATGATTTCGTTTTCTAGCTCCCCCGTCTGGATCAATTGGTCATGTTCTACGGCTGCGTTATGTTCTTATCAGGCGCTTTCTTTTCTTAGCTTTGCCTCTATGATTTCCTTGAACATGCTGACAGTCCCAATTTTGTTCCTACGTATTCTGGATCGTTCTCAGAAGTACTTATGAGATATACATTTTCGCACCCATTCCAACTGTCTCTTTCACCGTCATTTGTTTGCGTGAAATTGTTTTTGCGGGCAAAACTGGCGGTTTTCCTACTGAACTTTGAAGTGATATGTTTTCTTGGCTAGTGCTGTTGCATGAACCATCTCAAAATATAATCTCCTCGCCCTCCCAAAGGGTCCACACTAACAACATAAATATATAAATAACTAAAAAATATCAATAGCGCTTTAACTTTCACTCTGTCTTCTAAACAGTTTTGCAGGTGCTACCTCATTCTCGCCGTTCTGCTTCTGGCCCACTTCGTATTTGAAGCTGCGACGCAGGAATGTGAAAAAACATTCGTAAGTAATAAAATTCTTCCCTCACAGGTATATTATGAAGATAGAAATATATCTACCTAAACAAACACACACTCATGCGTACAAAAAAGAACACACGCATGCACGTAGAGTCGTCTACAGTCTTAGCTGGAACAATGCTTTACCCACATATCTTTTTCTTTGTTGTAAAGTCTTTGGTCACAGCTGCTGGATTTCTTTCAATTTTTTGGTTCATCGAAGTCCTCCACAATCGTTTGAACAGTTTTTCGTGGGAATGTTCGCGGACGAATATACATATACACGTATGAATGTACATATACAAAGCCTCTGGACGAATGTACATATATATAAACTAACACGTACACACTATGCACCTGCATGCACACATACATACATACATACATACATACATACATACATACATACATACATACATACATACATACATACATACATACATACATACATACATACATACATACATGCATTTATGCATGCATTCATGCATGCATACATACATACATACATACATACATACATACATACATACATACATACATACATACATACGCTGTTGGTAAATAAAAGAGAATCAGTGTAACATGTGAGCAAAAGAGCAAGATGTTAAGTAACATTAGTTCTAGTAGAACAATTTAAGGTACTATATACCGGGAAATAGGCAACAACACTATTTCGAAAAACTAAGAAAAAATGTTCTTCAATTACAATGTAAAGGAACGCTGAGAATTAAACATGTTAATGGGTATTGGTGCTGTAGTGCGTAGTGTATGCCCGCAAAGAAGCAGTGTGTTTCCCGTAATTAGTGAACGCCTTAAGTAAAAATAAATTCGAACTTCATGCAAATGTTTGTGAACAGGTGAGTTGAGTTAGTTGTGTGTTTTTGAGGTGGTAGTAGTCCTGAAAACGAGGATGCCTGGTTTTAGCTTGAAAACGCTTTTGTAGGCGAGAATTCACGCTGTTGTTGATTGGAAGCGCTGGCACGTTGTTGGAGCTGAAGGTAGTTGGTCGAAAATCTTGCTTTTGCAAAGGATTGCGGCATGAAAAACAAATAGAATGTTTGTTTTGCCATGACAATATCCAGTAATTAATACGGCTCTGAACAAAAGCAGAGTACAAAATATGTGGATATGCTTCTAAAGATATTTTAAAATGTCATAAGTACGCTTACTGAATGGCAATTCTTTTTAAGCAACCTAATCTGGAGAATGAATTTCAAAAGAGCGTGGAGTATAACTACAAAGAATGCTATTTTGTAATAGAGGATCATCTTGCGGTCTAAGCGAATAAATGGCATAGCAGCTGGCTTCTTCTTACGGTTATTCAATAATTGTTCTGTTATAATAAATTCGTAAGACATCAGGGCATTTTTTAAGAGCTCAAGTCGTTCCTTGGCAGCGGTCGGGTGGCCAGGGGCAGAATCGAGTGCCAGACAGACCGACAGACAGGCCACATTCTCCCATTTAGGCCACTCAAGCAAGATTATCGTCTTTAAAAAAGAACATAGGGGGAGTTTTCTGGAGCTCAAGTCGTACCTTCGAAGCGGGTGGGCGGCAAGTGGTGGAGCCGGGCTACAGACACAAAGACACACCGACAACTTTTTCGCGTTTTTGGGGCGCTCAACCGAGATTATCGTCTTGAGAAGATAACTTAAGGGCATGTTTCAGGAGCTAGAGCCGTAGCTTGGCTGTGATTTTGGGGTGAGTGGCGGAGTCGAGAGACAAACAGAAATTCCCAATGTCTAAGATTTCGCGTTTATGGTTCTCAAGCACGATCGTCTTTAAAAGCGAACGTAGGGGCCTATGGCAGGAGCTGAAATCGTTCTTTGGCAGCTGTTGGGCGGCGAGTTGTTTTGTATCGCGAGAGACAGACAGACAGACGGACCGACAGATATTTTTGCATTTAGTGTTATCAAGGAATACTGTCATCAGTAAAAAGAACATCGCGGCATGTTTGAAGAGGTTAAGATATTCTTTTGCAACGGTTGAGCGGAAAGGGGTACCGCTGATGGACAGACAAAGAGACAGACAAAATATTTGCGCTTAGGGTGCTCAAAAAGACTGTGGTCTTCAAAAGGGAAATTAGTGGGTGTTTCAAGATCTCAAGCCTTTCTTTGGGAGCGCTCAGGTGGTACGTGGCAGAGGAGACAGCCAGACAGACAGACAGACAGACAGACAGACAGACAGACAGACAGACAGACAGAGAGCCACCTTTTTGCTTTGAGGGCGCTCACAAAAAATTATATATCTTCTTTAAAAAGGACATTGGGGTGTATTGCAGGAGCTTAAGATGTTTCCTGGCCATGGTTGGACTACACGAGGTTGATTCTAGTTACAGACAGACAGACTGACAGAAAGACAGACAGGTAGACGGACGGACACATTTTTGCATTTAGGCGCCAGAAGATAGAATACCGATTTCAAAAAAGGTATAAAAATAACTAGTCTAGAAATGATTGTAAGTTAAGTGCTTTAGGTGCTGTCAAAAATTCTGTAAGTAAAGTCGAAAAAAGATCCTGCACTGATTCGCGCTATCTTTCTTGCTGGTATTGGTTCCAGTAGAAACAGAACCTCGCATTACTGCGCACACCCACCCCCCGAAAGCTTGGCATCAGAACACAGTGCTTAAACGACAATGTTGTCTGAGTGCTTTAAGCCTCGGCAGAATTTGCTTAATCCTGCACACACATATAAAAGTGCAGATCTCATAGTAAAATATAACGGAAGATTTAGTGGCGTGTTCTTTCGAAAACGGACTCTTTCCATATTCAAACACACACTAAACGCCAAGTGCCTCGTGTTCTTGCTTCGTGCTGTGGCAAACCTACCAGAAGAGATGCAGCCTGGCGTACGAACTGCGCCTGGCCTACGTGAAGCTGGACATTCCGAGCCCCCAAAATTGGGAATCCACATGTTTTGATCTTGTCCACATGTTTCACAATGAAAAACGCCAACAAAGTAGCTGAAATGGTGCATAAATTAAAAATCAGTAACTCTGAAACGTGTAACAAAGTTCATCTCCTCTCTCTTGGCTAAATTTGTGCTTGTCCCATGTAACGCATATGTTCAAAAATTGCAGTAACTTGATGCCCTCTCTTATCAGCGCCTAAGTGTGGGGCTCCGGCCTGCCAAGCTCAACGTACATGCCTGTCAAGTTTTTTTTCACCTCGAATTACTGTGATCTGACTCCTGGTTATTAATGTGTGGATGTACATTCTTGCCAATATTTCTATTGTATTTTTCAGTGCGATCCATCTGCACCCCGCTGTTGTCCAGGCCTTAAATGCGTGCCGTCACCCGTGGGATTTGGCGCTTGCGTATCCTGAGCAACGTGGCAAACTGAGACAAAAGCGGCATGTTTTTAACAGGGAAATCTGTATAACAATAAATGTTGCAAAGCGTGTAAATTGTCTTATATGATGTGTGAATGCCCAAGAATCGCTTCCGGTGATTGCCAAACCATGTGTCAGACCAAGTACGTTATTGTCGTTTATAGTGGAAATTTGCAGAGGCCATGAGCCTACATGGGCCGCTGCAACGTCAACGGCAGATTTCCTAGTGAGGCACCTGGGCATAGTTGGAGGATATGTTGTTGTCACAGGCAGATTGTAAGTGGTCAATTTGCCATGAGTCTCCCACTGCTGATGTAACCGTCAATGGCCAAATAATTGAATGAGTATCCGAGAGTATTAGAAGGGGATGTTACATCACACCAAAGTTGTACGCGTTAATCGCCCGTATTCTTGTGGCCGCGGCTGTCCTCGTCAATGGCCAATGTAACTTAGTGGGCGAGTTTTGATGCCATATTCAGTAATTACATTAGACCAAGAATCTAATCATGAGAAAAACAACTTGACACTTATTGCAGGCCAAGCCAAGGGTTCCGGCTGACAACTTTACATTGCTAAGCCTCACCTTAGGGGTAACGTAGCACCGTCACAAGCAGAGTCGTTACATAAGTCACTCACATCATTCTCAGCTAAATGGACCGTCAAGCCAATTCAACAACAGGCCGAAACACAACACGTTAGCTGACACTGGGAACTTTGTTAGGAGGTTTGTGGCTACAGGTACCCAATAATCGTTCGGAAGGCAGTGTAGCCGCGAACTGGAATTTTTTAACCAAAAGACTTGTATGGCTGACGAAAGAAAATCAGGTGGTCCCGTGTGCGCAGAAAACTCCTGCGGCGAAACCCTATCCGCATGAGGGACAAAACAAATATGAGAAGAGGTAGACATAATGGAGGAAAAATTTTCGGGAGAATCGATGACTCAAATGTGCTCTCGCATCAACCTATGATGGTATACCTTAAGAACCGCGCATCAGAGAGAGTAAAGGGGCCACTCTCGCAGCACAGCGCGCCAGCAGCGAGCTACTACGTGAAGCACAGCTAAACCTACAACAGCGGGGTTGGTCAGCTGCTGTGCAGGCGGATCAGTGCCAGTGTCGTTGAAATGCGCCAAGCTTCGCTGGTCATCTTTGTTCACACAGTGTAAGGGCACGCAATTTAAACACGAAAGTGTTTTATGCCGGGGTCCACCAAGTTCTCACTGACGTCATATCCTTCACGGTAACGACATCGCCAGAAAAACTTCGATTGAAGCGGCTGCGCTGGGATTCGAGCCACGAACCCTATCGCCACAACGGGAGGTAAGGAACGCGCTCTTTACAGTGCTATGAACAGACGCGGAAATCGGACGATGAACGCGCCTGATATGCTTCCCTTTTTTTATTTCATTTTTCACTTTATTTAGATTTCATACATGAAAGCCAAAAAACTGCTCGGACCCGTAGCCAGAGGCTAGTATAGGGTCCAATCTAGGAGTACAAGGCACTAAAACAAAATAAAAGCACAAGATAAAAGTGGTAAACCAGGAGTACAGGGCATTCAAACAAAATCTAAGCACAAAATAAATGTGGTAAAGAAAACTGTACAAAAAAATTAGGGTATTACACTTGCATATTTGGTTTGCACATTATAGTATCCGCATATATTTATTGATATGTACGATCACGTGTGATCTGACTAATACACTTTTATACTTATACACATGTAAGAGTACAACAGTGAATATACAACTTTGATAATACAAGCAGTTTGAAATGTACAGAAGAATAACAACTGGTAAATAGTATTTCCCAAGACCTCCTAACCACGATATAAAAGATTACCAAGTGCAGATCCTATATTCTAGAGCTTTTACCGGTAACGGAGGTTCGTTAAGAAGAGATAGAAAATGTTGTTTTAATTTGATGGGGAAAATTGAAAGCCGGTTTTATTTCCTGGGGCAAATTATTCCATATTTTGGCTCCGATGAACTGTAATCGTCGTTCTCCATATACGTTATTGGTGGGGGGTAGGTTGTAATTACCGGCTAGGGTATTTCTGGTGGCGCGGGATGAGGAACACAGTATGGATGCATTAAAAGGGCGTATATACCTTATTACATTATTCATCGCAATGGCTGTTTTCTGCTGACGCAAACTGTCAATGGGTAAAATCTGATGTTTGTGGAACAACGGTGCACTCGGGTGATCATGACTAGAATGTGTTATTATTTTTATCGACCGCTTCTGCAATTTCCGTAATGGCTCGAGGTATGGGGTGTATGTCCAACCCCATGAATCTATGCACTATGATAAATGACAGTGAACCAGTGAAAAGTACAAAATTCTCAATATTTCCTTGTCAAAATAATTTCTTGTTTGTAGCAATGCATGGCAGCCGGAAGATAACCTGGAGCAAACTGAGTTTATATTAGCTTGCCAGTGCAAATAGTTGTCAATAACTACCCCAAGGTATTTGAATGAGGTGGTACTTTCGAGTGCAAAATTATTTATTTCTACTTGAATAATGTCTAAATTTATCGGCTTGTGTCGTGAATGTATTATCATGTATTTCGTTTTTTTCACGTTTACAGTAAGTTTATTTGACGTGAACCAATTCGATATATTTGGTAGTTCAGCATTTGTTTTTATCTCGACTTCTTTTACACTTTCCCCTGTAACTATCAATGCTGCATCATCCGCATACATAAGCATCTCAGCACAATTGACAGCCAGCGGTAAGTCGTTTACGTATACAATAAAAAACAAAGGACCAAGGACAGATCCCGTCTTCAGATGGAGATACCGTCTCGGAGAGGCGAAGCGAAGTAGTGCATGACGACACTATTTAGCACCGCAAATGGCGCATCGATGGCAGCACCTACGTTTACGGGGGACGCGCAGCGTTAAAATCGGGAGAACGGCGCCGACTTGCGAATTTATAACTCGTGACCACGACAGTTGAAAAACTGTAACGGCGAATTTTGGTCCAATATCTGGCCCTACGGTAGCATGCTTATCGCAGGGAAACAGTCGAGGCGTTGAAGAAGTTTTGAGGTGAACTTGTTTACTTCACTGGTAACGTCGATGACATTTAGTACATAAGGCTTAGAACAAATACACTTGTTACATAAAATGAGAAAGACGGTCAATAGATCAAGTGTACTTAACGGGACATGGCTGTCTGGATCGCGGTCTCCCGGTGAGAGGGTACGAAGACGGGCGGCAGAGTTTCTGAAGTGCGTCCTGGTGCAGGCCACCCGGCCGCCCCAATAACCGGCGGAGCTGCCTTATATCCGCGTCAAGCGGTCCGGTGGGGGATTTATTGGGAAAAAGTGCATTCTGGAGTGTGCGGACCACAGGGAACAAGGCACACCCGCAGCCAATCGGGGAGACGCTTGTAAACACCAATCAGCCATGTTCCCGCCAAAGTGAAAAGGGCCAGAAAAACACCGACACGAGGTTTAAACCCGAAAACGCGGGCTTGGAGAATTATAGGTTTAAAGAAAGTACTGTATACAAACACAAAAAGGAAAAAGACAGGCAGTCGTTTGAACGACACCGATGGTTCGGAGCACATAGCGGCCCACGCACACGCAACGGGGGGTCGGAGACGCCACTGGGGCGCGGTAACGCAAGCCGGGTCGCCGGCCCTCGCAACAGCCGTGGCTCCTGGTCGACCGACGGGCAAACACACACGCCGGAGCAGTTTCTCAGAAAAAAGGGGACAGGGCATCGCCGCGTCCAAACCGTTTTCACACACAACACTTGGAAGCAAGAGACCTGGTGGCGGGCACAGAACGCAAAACAAACAGACAACATCAAGAGACCTCGGCTTCGCGACACCTCCCCCGTGGAAAAAAGAGTGTCCCCACTCTTGCACAAAGTTTAAAACCTAACAAAACATTTTCACAAACTGATGGCGATACTCAAATGACATGGCATACGGATTCTAGGAAATGAAACACAGTGTATAACACAAGAGTCTACAACTATCTCCGCTGAGTCAGTCAACGCACACGCGATCACCTAATGGAGTCCTGTGGCACTTCATGCACGCATAGTCTGTTGTCCAGCCCCCGCAAACATATTTCACTTACGTACAACAGTAAGAAAACAACACCTCCACCGTGAATAACCTACGAATACCACGCATACTCTAAAAGTTACACCTTAAAGAAATCAAAATGTAAAAGCAGCTCCGCTAGCCAGGCCATATACCGAGTTCTGAGGAGTAAGACGTGAAAGAGATAGTCTGCCCTGGATAACACATCGTAAAAGCCAAGATAAAGTAACCTCCTATCCAACTCAAAATCATCTGCAAATCAAAACATAAGCACCGTCTGGGCAATCGCCACTAAGGAAAATACGGCCCTTACATAATAGAATTACAAACGTTCCATAAGAAGGCGCTATAAAAAATAAAAATATATATATACAAGGGCTCACTTTTTTGAAGTTTCACCTCACGCACAAGTGGGAATCTACGTGCACCAGCCATTTTTGGGCATTTCACTCGACACAACATTTCTATATTCAACCTTACTCCTTCTATTACAGCCCTACTCGTCGCACCTAAAGTAGGTCCACACGGTCGCTCAAACACTCTAGAAAACACGAAGAAACATTTTAAGAAAACGGGTTACAAGGAAACTGCAACCCATCAAAACATAAAAGCTACAAAATTAACAACTTGGCGGTCGCGCACATGATACAAAGTTGGTGCCTCGCATAGCCTCCAAGCACAGCCCAGACACTCCTGCCCGGTGAATACTCAGAAATTAGGAATAAAACCGAGCAACCATTTACACATATATTTTATAAACACAAACGGTAGAAAATGAAAATGGTAACACTTGATCCAATATCAGCAAAGAATACTGTAAAGCTACATACAAGTTACTGTTCATGCTTACGAATTAATAAAGGTTGTCTGCCAAAATCTCAGCAGCGGTGAGAAACTGTCACCAACCCGACGCATTCGCAGAACCGCACACCTGCTAGCTCTCCCCGTCTGCGGCTTGCCGAGCACCCCTGCTGGTGTCTTTGTCTACTTCGAGTAGCGTCATGCAGCGTAAACATCTCTTCTCAACTCCTCGTTTCCCTCAGACCCCCAACCCCGAAGTGGCCGCCGTATTTACTTCAAGACAAAACCTGACTCCGGTACCGAGGAGCCGAGGAAACGGATCTTAGAGATCACATATACAGCATATTCCTCTAAAAATCAGCCTTTTCATAGGCACGTGGGGGTCTTCCTCGCCTTGGAGGCCCCTTCGCTGGGAGAGCCGAACGCTTCTGCCGTTTAGATCCTGACTACAAAGCTGTCCAACTCCCACGAGAAAAGCCCACGTACCCCACAATCAACCTGCTGCATCCTCATAATTGTTGCTTGAGCATCAACAGCGGCTGGTTACATAAGCAGGCTGGTGCGGGTAAAGCAAATGGACCAAAGACAACCAATCAGTGGGCGCCCCGGACTAGCGGAGAAGAAAAACCTAGAGGTCCACAGCAATGCGGTGCGCCGAGAGGCAAAAATCTCTGACCTTACTGCGTGCGCTGACATTTGGCGTCCGCGAGGAAGGTCGGTGGTGCCGGCGTCGTTGGGTCCGTTCCGGGGCTATTCCTCGCCGGAGCCGGTGCCGAGCATGAAGCGCCCGGCTTGCCTTGCGCTGTTAGTGCGGTGACGGCCGTGAAGTCGGAAGTCTTTTCGGGTGTCACGAATGGCGTCGCTTGCCTTTTTTGCCCTCGAAGAATGGACGGATGGCGTGAAAACTGAAGATTCTTGCCAGGTCAAGAAGAAGGAGAACTCGAGGATGAGAAGCAGGAAGCTGAGCGATGAGAAGGGGGAGCCCTTGATGGTTGAGGGGGTGGTCGTTACCAGGCACTCTCCACCACTTTTGTAACCGCGAAATTTGGTCCATTATCTGCCGCTACGGTAGCATGCTTATCCCAGGAAAGCAGTCGAGGCGTTGAAGAAGTTTTGAGGTTAACTTGTTTACTTTATTGTTAACGTTTATAACATCTTGCACATAAGAATTAGAACGAATACACTTGTTACATCAAATGAGAAAGACAGACAATAGATCAAGGATACTTAACGGGACATGGCTGACTCGATCGCGGTGACCCGGCGGGAGACACAAAGGCGGGCGGCAGAGTTTCTGAAGCGAGTCCTGCGGCAGGCCGCCCGCCCGCTCCCAATAACCGGCAGAGGCTCGTTATATCCGCGGCAAGCGGTCCGGTGGGGGACGTAGCAGAAACCCCTCCTTCAGGGTTTGTGGTTCGTTGACGGTGGCGAAGGAGCCCTTCGCTGCGGGTGCTCGGCGGTGGTGGTGGCCAGGGATGAGACAAGGGAACGGCGACGGCAGATTCGATGTGCAAAACGAACAAAACTGTATTTACGATTATTTGTAGAAGTTGGTTACAGATATTTGGTTACAAAATTGATTAAACATGGCTGTTCTAGCTATCGACCCTTCGTGTTGCGCCCTAGGAATCAGACCTTTGCAGTCGACTCTGGGTTACGCCCTAGACGGCAAGGTTCTGACGTGCACTAAGCACGGGGGGCTCGCTGGTCCTTGATGACCTCAAAGATTACAGCCAAGTCTCCCGCTGACCGTTATGACCGGGATTATAATCCCTCGTGTCCTTTGTGAGCCGGGCAGAACACCTGATTGGTCAGAGCGACATCTCGAATTTCACCAATCGTACGGCCAAACGCCGCCTTCCCAACTTCGTGCACTTCCCTCCTCCGCCAAGGCGGAGGACGCGTACACGTGCACGGGGCAGCTTTGCCACGACCAGGGTAGCCATTAGGCGCCGTGGCACTTTCAAAAGCCGCTGCCCGGGCTTACGCACTCCAAGCCTAACACGGTGGCCCCGAGGCACGCAACCCCAAAGTGGCGTTTTACTGCCCTAATTAGCCGCGCCCTCTCGGCGCATCCGAAGACGCGAGCCGGACTCTTCAGAACTAGGCCGGGGGCCACAAAGAGAAGCAGGGGCGGTGCTTACAAAGAACGTAGTCCTGGCATAGGCACCGTGAGAGTGATACGGTGACCTCGGAAGCACTCAAGGGCGCGTCATTCAGAGGCGTCCAAAAAGGGAAGCCGCTTTCCCCCCCAAGAAAAACCAATTATGGCGGCGGCCATTAAGAGAAGTGGGGGCCGCAATGCGCGCGGCCGCTCAGCCCGAGCATCTAATCACTCAATCTCCCTTCCTCCGCTATGCCCAAAAATGGCAGCAGTCATACACGTCCCGCCCAAAGAGCATAACAGGGGGAGAACCGACGCCTGTCATGCGAAAAAAACCCCACAAGGGCTGCTGACGCTAACTATACCCGCTACGTACCTCGAGCCTCTGTTTTTCGATATCTTCACCGCGCCTACACCCAGGGCGACAACGGGAAGTGTAGGAAACAAACATGGGCGAAGCATAAGGTATTGCGCAGCCGCACATGCCGCAAACACAACTTGCATACTTAGGCCCTTATGATTCGAACTGCAGACACAAAAGACCAAACGCGACAGAAAAAAAAAACAGCAGCATAACCGAGAGTGAAAACGTTTTTGCACAGTAACACTTTCGTCGGGAGCAAACAAAACACCTAGGCACGCGCCTGCCCGCAAAACCAACACTAAGTTTTCTCGCCATGTCTGTTAGGCGTAAGCAGGCGATCGACACAATTCATATGAAAACATGCCCGCGGGCCAACGGTGGCACTTAATAGTACGTTGTCGGTCCACCTATAAAAATAGGGCAAACACGCACACCCACACACATTGCCACCCGCGGGAAGGCATCCTAGGTCGACCACTGCCCTGCGTTTGTAGCACACCAGTCATGGCCCCAGTGTCCGAGCCTGGACGGGTCCCCAAACACCCCACTGTGCGCGGGCGAGCGGGAACATTCACGCTCATCAAGGCCGGCATCGCTGTGCTAATGCTCCCAAGCAGCATTGGGGAGCCTAGACAGGGCATCGGCGTTGCCGTTGCCGGTTCCCTTCCGGTGTCTCACAGAGACATTGTAGCGCTGTAAAGCCAGCGCCCACCTTGCCAGTTTTGCCGCGTGCGGAGTACTAGTTGTCAGGTAAGACAATGGGTTGTGGTCCGAAACAACATTCACCTCCGCGCCGAACAGCCAGTGATCAAACTTTTTGAGCACCCAAATGATGGCGAATGGCTCCCGCTCGATGGTAGACCACAATGCCTGCGTCGGGTAAAACAGATGACTAGCGAAGGCTACTGGCTTCTCTACCCCGTGCTCAGACATCTGTGCAAAGCAAGCACCTGCCCCTGTCGCGGACGCGTCAGTAAAAAGCCAGTACGGCTGACTGGGCTTCGGAGTGCTGAGCGCGACCGCCTTGCAGAGTGACTCCTTCAGCTCGTCAAATGAGCGCTGGGCATCGTCTGGCCACGGTATCGAGTTCGGTATCCCCCGTTTTGTTAGAACGGTTAGCGGACCTGCTACCTCGGCATAGTTACGAACGTACTCACGGTAGTACTCGCATAGTCCGAGTAATCTCCTTAGCTGCGTTTTAGTCTGCGGTGGGGTTAAACCTCTAATTACAGCTACCTCATCGGGGACTGGCCCGTGGGATCCTGAGCCAACCACGTGCCCGAGGTGGCGAATATGGGCTTGAGCGACTTGACCCTTGAGCGACTTGACCGGACTCGCTTTAAGCCCGGCCTCGCCCAACAGCGGCAAAATGGTATTAAGGTGTGGGAGGTGCTCTTCCCACGTCTCAGAAAAGACTGCAATGTCGTCTAAGTACGCTGTGGCGTATGCCTGATGCTGGGAAAGGGGCCTGTTTACCATTCTCTGGAACGTCGCCGCGGCGTTTTTAAGCCCGAATGGCATCACGCGCCAAGCATACTGCCCCTCATGCGTCACAAAGGCTGTGAGAGGTTGGCTTTTCGGGTCCATGGGAACCTGCCAGTACCCGCACGTGAGGTCGACCACCGCAATATACCATGCTCGCCCGACCTTGTAGATCAGTTCCTGGGGGTTCGTCATAGGAAAGGCGTCTACGCGGGTAATTGCGTTTAACGTCCGGTAGTAGACGCACATGCGTAGCATGCCGGCACTCAACGGGCGACCTCTTCCCTGGCGGCTGACCGTGAAGTACTTGGGGCTGCTCATTGACTGCCGGCTCACATGGCTGTCAGCTGTCAAGGCCCTCCGGGCACGCAGCGCACAGGTGCTCCAAGGGGTGCGGCAGCTTATGTCACGAGGCAAAGGCTGCTCACACCAAGTGGCGCTGCGCGTGTTCCACGGCATGGCCTCCGCAGCTGTGCTGTACGCGCTTCCACTCGCCTACCTGGGACCACAACGCTGGCAGGAGCTGGAGATCGACCAACGCCGCGCCATCCGCCTCTGCCTGGGCCTCCCCTTCACGTCGCCGGTCACGGCAACTTACACCAAGGAGGGCACCTGGCCCATCGAGATGCGGGCCTTGCAGACAGGGCTGCGGCACATCCAGCGTCTGCTGGCCGTACGTGACGGGGCTCCGCTCCTGCAGAGGTTCCGTAGCCGGCCCAACTCCCACATGGGAGCGCTGCTCACTATCTTCGAGGAGGGCATCGAGGTTCCGAACCGACCCTGTCTGGAGCCGCCACAACCAGACACCGGGGAGGCCCTGCAGATCACCACGACCCTCCGCGGGGTCCGCAACAAGCGGACCACACCACCCCAGGCCATCCGCCAAGAGGTGGCCGCCCTGCTGCAGGACGAGCTGAGCAGCTACCTGCATCTCTTCACGGACGGCTCCGTCAAGCACAGCACGTGCGAGGGGGCGGCTGCGCGTGTGGTGCCTGACCTGGGAGCCAGCCGGAGCTGCCGCCTGCCCTTCCCCACTTCCTCCACACGGGCGGAACTGGCAGCGCTGCACCTTGCCGCCGACCTCCTCCTCGAGAGGGGGCCCCATAACCACCCCGGGGCGGTCATCCTCACGGACTCCAGGACTGCCATGCTTCGACTGCACGCGGCCGATCAACCCACCAACAGCAGCGGCTACCCGGAGCGCTCCCTTGCAACCAAGCTGCGCACTGTGGCCTCCCGAGGCTGCGACCTGCGGCTCCACTGGCTGCCGGGCCACAGTGGCATCCGGGGCAACGAAGACGCCGACGCCCGCGCCAGAAAGGCCCACCAGGAGGGCACCTCAGTCTCCCAAGACGTCACCGCGTTCGACGAGGCCCGCACTGCCCTGGCCCGCATGGTGCAGACGATGCACCCCGACCCTCGGGTCGTGAGCGGCCTGGCGCCCAAACCGTTGCCCGCACGCAGCAGCAGGGACGCCCGCTGCCTGCTTCTCCGCATGCGGCTCAACTGCTGCAAAGTGGCGGAGCGTCTGCACCGACACGGGCGCAAGGACTCCCCTACATGTGCGGACTGTTCCGAACTGGAGACGCTCGAGCACCTACTCTGCTTCTGCCCCCACCACGCGGGCCCGAGAGCAGAGCTCCACCGAGCGCTCCAGCATCGAGGCCTTCCCAGCGCCGACATAGAGGACCTTCTGTTCCCGAAGGGACATGCGGCAACCCAACGGGAAGTCTTCACTTATCTGCTTCATTTCCTGGAGACAACCGGCCTTACGCAGCGGCTGTAGCCCGGAGTGCAGTGATTGACTGGTGTGCCCGGACTGACAGCGCTTTCTCAACCTTTCTCTCTCTCTCTGTCTTTCTACTTTATCCTATCACTCCCCCTCTACTTCCCTTCCCCTGCACTGGGTTGTATGCAGGTGAGCTCCCTGCCGAGCTCAAAATATCCCCAGTGAATTTTCTTTCATTTTCCCGTCGCAAACCACAACCCCCCCCGTAGCGTGCCGTCTTTTTTTGCGTCGCACACGACGGGATGCGCGCATTCACTTTCCACCTCGTATATGAGCCCTAGTCCAAGTTTCTTAACCTGGCGGCTAACCTCCTCCCTTAACAGCTCGACGACGCTAACAAAAACGACCTTTGCGGTTTCTTTCCTTCCTCCAGTTCGATTCGATGTTGACCTATTTTAGCCATTCCCGGCTTCCCGTCGAAAACACCGCTGTGTTTCTTAAACACCAAGGCAACTTCACCGCGCTGCTGTGCGTTCAGGTGAGATAACTTTTCTCTAGTCAATATCTCGCCCCCACCCGCAGAGGAAGCCCGCTGTGCGTAGTTTACTTCTCCAAACTCTCTATCGTCCTCAAACGCGACTCCCACGTGGCTCACCCGGGCGTAGTAAGGCCTTAGCCTGTTCGCGTGCCCAACGGCGGTTTTGCCCTTCCCGGTCTGAATACGGTAGGAATGTTGCCTCTCACGCCCTAACACTGTGAATGGGCCCAGCCACCTAGGTGCCGTCTTTGTCACACTGTCGGTGTCGAAGAGAAGCACCCGATCGCCTACGCTAAAGTTTTTGTTTCGCGCGTTGCGATTATACGCGTCGGCATAACTGCCCTGCCGCGTGGCACTCGTTTGCCCGGCGACACCCGCTGCCCCCTCCAGCTCTTCTTTTAGCTGCCCGAGGTACTTCGCCGGCTTCTCTCTCAGTGTTACCGGTATCGCCACCTCTCCTGTCCACGTTGGCTGGAGAATAGTGAAAGGGCGCGTCGGGTTCTCCCGTAGAGTAATCGAAAAGGCGCTACCCCAGTGGTTTCGTGAGGTACCTCGCGGAACGCCCACAACACGAATGGTATCAGCTTGTCCCTGTTATTGGGGTCCTTTTGAATCACGTGAAACAGCATACCTTAAGGACCCGGTTCCATCTCTCTACCATACCATTTCTCTCTGTGTGGTCTGGGGTGAAAACTTGCGGGTGCACCCCAATTTCTGCAACATCATCTGTGTGAGCTGGGACTTAAAGTTGGTTCCCTGGTCGGAACAGATGGTCTCCGGAATGCCCGTACGGCTGAAAATGTCGAGCAAGGTATCGCATGTTGCTTTCGGGGTTGCTTTCACACCTTAGCGGTCGACTATGGGTTACGCCCTCGACGGCAAGGATCTGACCTGCACTAAGCACGAAGGCTCGCTGGTCCTTGATGACCTCAAAGATTACAGCCAAGTCTCCCTCTGACATTTATGCACGGGATTATAATCCCTCGTGTCCTTTGTGAGCCGGGCAGCACACCTGATTGGACAGAGCGACATCTCGAATTTCACCAATCGTACGGCCAAACGCCGCCTTCCCAACTTTGTGCACTTTCCTCCTCCCCCACGACGGAGGACGCGTACACGTGCACGGGGCAGCTTTGCCACGTCCAGGGTGGCCATTAGGCGCCGCGGCACTTTCAAAAGCCGCTGCCCGGGCTTACGCACTCCAAGCGTAACACGGTGGCCCCGAGGCACGAAACCCCAAAGCGGCGTTTTACTGCCCTAATTGGCCGCGCACTTTCGGCGCATCCGAAGACGAGAGCCGGGCTCTTCAGAACTAGGCAGGCAGCCACAAAGAGAAGCAGGGGTGGCTCCTACAAAGAACGTAGTCCCGGCATAGGAACCGTGAGAGTGACACGGTGACCTCGGAAGCACTCAAGGGCGCGTCATTCAGAGGCGTCCAAAAAGGGAAGCCGCTTTCCCCCCCAAGAAAAACCAATTATGGCGGCGGCCATTAAGAGAAGTGGGGGCCGCAATGCGCGCGGCCGCTCAGCCCACGCATCTTATCTCTCAATCTCCCTTTCTCCGTTATGCCCAAAGGCGGCAGCAGTTTTACAGACGTATTGGGGGAAAAGTGCATTCTGGAGTGTGGGGACCGAAGGGAACAAGGCACACCCGCAGCCAATCGGGGAGACGCTTGTAAACACCAATCAGCCTTGTTCCCGCCAAAGTGAAAAGGACCAGACAAACACAGACACGAGGTTTAAAGCCGAAAACCCGCGCTTGGAGAATTATGGGTGTAAAGAAAGTAGTGTATCAAACTCAAAAGGGAAAAACACAGGCAGTCGTTTGAACGAGACCGAGGGTTCGGAGCACATAGCGGCCCACGCAGACGCGACGGGGGGTCGGAGACGCCACTGCGGCGCGGTTACACAAGCCGGGTCGCCGGCCCTCGCATCAGCTGCGGCTCCTGGTCGGCTGGAGGGCAAACACTTACGCTGGAGCCGTTTCTCAAAAAAAGGGGCCAGGGTATCGCCGCGTCCAAACCGTTTTCACACACAACACTTAGAAGCAAGAGCCGTGGCGGCGGGCACAGAACGCTAAACAGACAACATGATCTCTGCTTCGCGACAATACAATGGGATGATAGATCGATCAGTCGATGATGATGAAGATGGCACGCGGATGGAAGCCACATAGCTGACGGCGGTCTGTCCTCAATATTTACACTTTATTGCAATGTTTGCAATGAAGTTACAACTGACATTCGCAGATCTGAGCTAGAGACGAGCTTGAGACGAGCCCGCATCACGCGGGGCTTTCTCCTCCCTCCATATCACGAACACCTTGGTTTTATTAAAAAAACCACGCCTCCAAGGAAGGGGAACCAAACAGACAGAGAAGGACACATAATGAAAATATCCGGCCATTCATAGGCAACACTGCCGCAACAGGTGGATCTCCTAATTAAGCAATTGGCCCACCTCTTGTCGCAAACTCCTTTCGCGTTCCCACGCAAACTAGACGTCTATGCTCGGAAATGATTTGCACCAGAAGCCGCGAGACAAAAAACAAACTAACCAAGTCTGACGCGTTGTTACACCGACTTCGGAAGTGGCTTCAAAAGGCCCGACAAGGCCTACACTCCCCGAACCTCACATGAGAACAAATGCCTGCGGCGTGTCGCTGCTTGTTTACCCAAGATGCCGCCGCCGCACCATGCCCGTTGCCGCGGCCAACGGTTCTGTGAATTTATGTCCAGTTGCCGCTTCGTTTCCCGTCATTCCCGAATTAAACACTTCAAAACAAACCCTAGCGTGTTACAGTCTCAAAGAAAGCCATCGCCGCCGCGGCCACCGCCTTGACATTCCGCGACTTCGTGACGAGTCCGCCCAGCGATTTAGGACCCGACCACTGCGCTGCCGCTCCCGTCCCCGCGCCGCAGACTGGACACTCAACGCGCACGGTGCGGAACCACATGGCCCCTGCTCCTCGCATGGTTCCAAGAATTAGGGCTAACCGATTCCCAGCTGCTGCCGAAGCGCTAAGCGGTGTCCGCCGCCCCGAGAGAAACACAAGATGCACTCGCAGAAAGTGCTTCCATCTGAGGCGCGTCGCGCCCCTCAGCTCCTCTAGGCCGGTTAGTTGACACTCACTCCGAGCCTCTACAAAAATGAATGCAAAAAAAACAGCGCAAGCCAGTATTCGCATTTAGGCGATGCAAGCCCCGAACTTTACAACGACCCACTATACTTAAAACCTGCCCAGCGAGCGCAGCCCCAGCACCACCGTCGCAGGGATAATTTTTGCCGCTAGGAGTGGAGTGGCGCTTGTGACGCCCTTCTGTTAGAATTCCTGTATATCGCGTAGCGCAAGAGTTGCGCGTCTGATTGCCACATGCCGCGGGTTCCAGTTCGACAAAAAGCCAGCTTTCAGTGCTGCGCACAAGACCCCGTATTCAATCAGTTCTGCTGAACTGTGCATCGGCTGTTGGGGAAGCGGCGGCCGCTCATAGAGTTTCTTACAGTATACACTAGAGAGGAATTTTGCGCTAGCGTCTATGCAGCTCCCATCAAGGTCGTGTGTGTCATCATGGACCGCCATTACACATCGCGCTCGCCTTAGTTTCATCATTGGCTTGGATTGAAACGTTTTAGTGACCGCATATTTAAACAAAGTGCCACAAGAATAGTGTTCAATTATGTAAGTGGAAAATAAAAACAGGTTGTTTTAAAGCTAATAAAAAAAAGAAGTAAAGCCTATTTTTGTCGGAACGGTTGTGCCTGCCATTCCGCAGGCCAAGGTTGTAGTTTCGAACAATAATATTTGGGGGGTAACTCATTAGAGACTGTGATTTTATTATTTTACCATTATTTCAAATAATAAGTTGTTTGAAGAGTTTCGAAAGTTTTTTGAGCGTGCCTATGAAAACGTTGCCTTCGTGGTGAACCGGTGCACCGCTACCGCCAGCTAGTATAACAAGAAAAATGAAAAAGTGGCGTTAAACAGTCGTGGACGATGACAAGATAGGAGGCATACAAGCGCCCGTATCTGCCGTATCTTGACTTCGGCGAAGTACGTTTTGTTTCTTCTTTTCGTCAGCTACAAATTTTGCGGTGGCATATTACTCACTCAGTCATACGTCCTTCGACTGCAGCACGAGCAACGTCAGGTGCGATCACGCATTGCCTGCTGTTTCACTGAACACGGCTACCACAGAAACGGGAGGATTTCGGCTTCCTTGTAGCTCGTAAACGCGTGAATGGATAGTGAAGAAAGCAAATCCCAAAAACCGCTTAAGAATCCAGTTGTCATGCCAAGCCCAATCCAAAAAGGATGTTCTCCCATGAACCCCCACGACGACATGGCTTACGAGGCGCAGTTTCCTCTCTAGTATACTTACTAAGAAAATATATGGCGGCCGCTCATCTGATAAGTGGCCGAATATCGTGCGCCAGTTTTCGACCGGCCGCTCCTCGCCACTCCTCCTCACCTCTGCCCCTCGCGCGGTGGCCTGGCGGCAGCTCCTACGTGTAGGATGGGTGGCTTTCCCGCACGACCTGGAACTTAAGATGGCGGATGGACGCGCAACTCTGCTCCCAGAGGGGAGCTATTATACAGGAAATCTACCTTCCGTTCCTCGTCGCCGCCGCCGGTCCTCCGCCGCCGCCGCCACACGCACGCCGCCACACGCCGCCACACGCCACACGCCGCCACAGAACGCGCACTTGCAGACGTGGCGTGGAATATAATTTGCGTCTGCCGTGTTTAAAATACGAAATATCAGGCATAAAAAATATAGTTTATTCGGTCCACTGAAGCGAGTTTTTCCTTTGAAGCTGCACGATGGAGTACTGTTCCGTAGCTTATTGTAGATCTAAAGAAGGCATACCTTCTTATGATCTACTTTATCTACATCTACTTATTGTACTTATTTCTCCCTTCCAAAACTGACAAATGTTCAGCCGACCTTTTTTCACAAAATTTGCTGCGGACAAACAGGCAAGCGTGGCAGAGTGAAAATGATTGCGGAAAATGACCGCCCAGAAAAGCGCCGAAAGTGTGACTTGTACACTGCATTGTTCGAGTGAAGTGGAGAATTGTGAACAACAATGAACTCTTTACAAAAATGCAAGTAAAAAAGGTTGTGCAAATCCAGCGTTCATTAAGGTTTTGAAAACATGACTACAGTGTGGCATTGTGTGCGTAAAGCGTGGCATTGTGTATGTAAATAAAATTAGCATATAATTAAAATTAGAATGACATTGTTGTTGAGTTAGTAGTGTAGCAGGTTATTGTACACATGCGCTCGCAAAAAAGAATTTTCAATTTATTTGCAAAGACGGAGCATAATCATCTTCGTTTATTAGTGCGTGTAGGACCTAGTATCTTCGGTTCGTGAATTTGCATTTCATTATCTCCGCATAGAACGGTCCGCCGCGAAGTCATACCAGAAATAACTAACAAAAACTGGTGCACCTCGTGAGAAATTTCTACAGAAAGCTCCAGTTTTTGTATTTTTAATGACAAAAAGTGTCCCTGGGGAGCTTTTATGGCCTAACGAAGCTTGGTTTATGCTATGAACTTCCCAATGTACCTCATATTCGGGAATCACCGCCCTTCAAGAATGAAGCTGTACAGTTTGAGTAGCTAGTCATTTGTGTTGTCGGCACTTGAAGTAACGTAATTCTCGCTTCCGATGCAGCATTGTCAGCCAAACGAATGCAGCAGAAAGGTACGAGAGGACTAAAGAACGTGTCCAGCAGAGGAATAAGACCATCACGGTGTACTTTCATGCTAAGGCACGACTGTGCACCGATGCGCGTCTCGACTTTTAGGAGACCGGGAGCAGGTCCTGCAACGCTTGAGATTAAGCAGTTTGTGTTCCATGCTGTTGGTTTGCATGCATGACGATGAAGACGGCCTACTCCACGACTTCGAGGAGTATGAGCGTGTGGATAGGCAAAGACAAGAAAGCCTTGAAGTTGCAAAGGCAAGAAAAAAGGAGGAGTTCGGGCAAGGACAGAATACGCAACAGACAGACTGAACAAAATCAACTGGGCCCCCGACCAAGGACACAAGACCGCCGCTCAAGAATGACAAGGGTGAGCTGAAGTGCTACAACTACAACAACTACGGCCACATCGTCAGAGAGTGCGCCGAATGGAGGCGTGAGCTCAAATGCCTGCGGTGCAGAACATTTGTGCACACACGACACCGTTGCAACGAAGAAGCAAACTTGGTGGCTAATTTCGAGGGCAAGCGGCACGGTCCTCCGCTGAAACTGCTGGTGGTGGACGATAGAGCCAAAGTCGTCGGCCTCGTTAACAGAGGGGTTTTTTTCGACTATGAAGGCTGAAATTCAATGACGCACGGTCCATACGAATACTGTATGTTACCTGTGTTTATCGTTAAACAGTGATCGTTGGCGCGAAAGAGGCGTTGTCTTGTATTACCTTGTACGCCATTTTTCATGCGCATTTTTTGCCGTTTCTTTGTTCGTATGCATGACGTATTCAAGTGTTAAGCTTTTCAAGTGTTAAGCTTTTCATTGCTCTAAAATGACGGTCCTATTACCGAGGACGTTAATTCCTGTCAGCAGGCACGTAGGCAGGGGGGGGGGGGGGGCAGGGGGGCCCGGCCCCCCCGAAAATCGTCCATTCGGCCTTTAACGCCAGAGAATCCTACAAGTTCTTCGAAAAACGTTAGAAAGCGACAGCTTCCTTTCCCCAAGCAATTGCGCGCAGTCACGCAGCTGTTTCGCATGCGTAGGAAAACGGAAAAAAATAATGGTACTTTCGCTGATTTTTCAAATAAAGATACTAATGATAATAAGTCGTCAGAGATAAAAAGAAATAATCAACCGTAGTATTACTGGAAAGCTACACTTATTCCGGCTATTATCCCACAGCTAAATAGGACTTTATTTTGTAAGGCCGCATAACTTTCCACAGACTTAAAATAACGCGACTGCGGGCTATCGTGGTCGAAGTGGACGAGGTTGGTGTCGTGGCAGTCATCAGGACCAAGTCGATCGAGAAAGAAAGCTTTAGACTAGTATTTGCATGTTCAGGGTCTGAGTGAACAGGCATTGCGTTCCTGGTGGCGCGAGATAAAATAGACTTTGCTTGGTGCATCCCTGTCCTCCCTGTCTCCACGCTGTGGTCAGGAGGCACCAATCAGTTAAAATTCCGAAAAGGTCAAAATGCACGCACGCGCGCGCGCACACACTGAGAGGGCATCTTTCCCCCTCTCGTAGTTGAAAGTCTGTCGCCTCCGGTGGCGCTTTCTGCCGAAGGTCGACGTCCCCGGGACCACCAATATCGAAGTCCCGGAAAAACATCTCCATTCCCACGCTCTGGGAATCGTTGAACAGCTTCTTGGGCGTCGGCCACATGCCGCCAATGAGGGAAACCGTCAGCACGCCGCACGCCAACGAAAGGGAGATGCCGCCCAGGGCTTTTGTCATCACCAACGGTCGTTAGGGCCGCATTCGGCCCGCCGAGGGTATGGGTGCTCGAAGTCACCGACAAGCGGATTAGCCAACGCCGCACGGATGGCCGCCGTGAGGTGGTAACCACTTGGGGAGTATTCAAGTGCTTTGTTTGACTGATAGCGGGCACGGCGTGGGAACACGCACGCGTGCGGCTTTGCTTTGCCGCAGACGCAGAGTTTTTGCGTGACCAAACGGCGGAAACTAACCGAAAGCTAGGAAAAGGGGACATTTGTATGGAAAGCGACGTCTTGACGGCCCATTAACCCGTTCGATTCCGCTGGCGCCTCTGCGAACCCCACCACTGCCTGTGTCATCGGGCAAGCGCCCGCGTGGCGGAAGGAGTAAACAGGAATGAGCGGATATGCGGCTCACCAGTAAGTGTACACGGGCGGCGTCGTCTCCTCTTACTTTGTGCGTGTGGCCGCCTAAGTACGGCGTTGGCTTCGCGACTGATTTCATCTTTAGAGGATGCACAACATGCCAAAGAAAGCAAAGTGCGGGATTAGTTCTCAGCTGGGTGACTCCGTTGAATGCCGTGCCGCTGGGACGCGCCGTCCGCGCCCGGAGGTTCGTTTCAGCCGCGAGTCGGCACGAGCAGTTCATATCTCTCCAAGTAGGACTCTCCACTGTCCACAGTTTGAATTCGACGAACGGACTTGCTGGGGTCCACTGAAGAGGGAGAAGGGAGGGCGACTCCTAGGCGCTCCTTCCCATGTATGTATATAGGGGCATGTTCGCCGCGGGCTGGCACAGCGAGGCATGATTCAGCCGATTCAGCACCTCTGTTCGGCGCTCCTTCAGACCAAGCAAATTTGTGTCGGGGCGCTCTGGCGCAACCGAACGCAGCCATGGGGAAAGAAGGTGCCAGCCAGGGTTCAACTTCAACGGCCAGGAAGCGACCAGGACAAACGATGAAATTGACAAGCTTCTTCGCTAAAGTTCCAAAGGTGGGTCCTGTGTTTCTTATTGTCTTTGCTTGTTACGCCCGCTTTAGCGGAGCGGCCACTTAGTAATTCCCAGCTTGTGATATTCTGAGCAATACTACCCTGTCGGAAAACCCCGCGTTTTCCAGCATTAGGAGAGCGATGGAATACGCTGGAAAGAACGGAATACACTGGAAAACGCCGAGCCGGACGACAGCAACACGGGGACCGCATTTTTCAGCCTTAGGAGAGCGATGGAATACGCCGGAAAGAACGGAAAGCACTGGGAAACGCCGCGCTGGATGACATCAACGCGGGGAGGTTGCTGGAGAGCATCGAATAACACGGGAACGTTGCCTCTCGAGACTCACTGGGATTCAGATAGGGCGAAAGGGACAGTACGCTCTCCCGGCGCCGCTGCTTGGCTGGACACAGCAATGCCGCGCGCCGGTTACGTGGTCGACTGGTTGTAATCCAGCGCCGCGATCGACGCAGATGCTCCGAAACTTGGTGTTTGCGACCCGTGCGCTGCCGCAAATTCCCACTTTTTTTGCGTGCGCTTCGCGGAAACAATGCTCCCTACTTGCGACGATCATGTCGTTCAATTGCATTGCAAGCGTCTGTCGTAATATAAGTTTGTTGTATTGCTGCCATTAGCATTCCGGTCGCGCTTGAAAAAACCTTCGCTACAAATTTTCAGTTAACAACGCAACTTATCGCACATCACGGTAATGTTGGAACATCTAAGCGTAGCTGGCTAACCAAACTAATGGATAAATAAAGCACTTCACAAATTCCTGGGGTTGTTTGAGTGAATTGCAATTGCATATATTGTACCGTGGACAACCTTTAATGAATGAATCAGGCAATAAGGGTAGCCCGTTGACAAAACGGACGCACAAAGAGCAAGCAAGACTTGATTGTTGAGGACGTGGTGTAATTATTGCAGTTCACATTCTGAGATGTATTTTTGGGTCTTTGAGAGTCCCATTGTCTCAATCTGCGTGCTGTTGTATTATTTTTTTCGCGAGCAACCTGTTTATTTTAACACGAACCATGTGTCAAATCAAGCTCAAATAGTGAAAATAAGGTTTTAAAACTAGCTAACCAGTTGCCGCTACCGGTGTTAAAAGAAAAAAAAATGGGGCCAGTGAACCCAATACATTACCAAGATGTGTTAAAAAAGAATAAACGTAGAAAGAAAGAAAACGTCCGCCTTCGCTCCAGCCCGGCCGTTCAGAAGAAAGTCCGGGGAGGCACCGTCACTGCCGAAGGTCTTTCGCAGGACAGCACTCGCGGTGCGGGGGAGCTTACAATACGAAGAATCCAAAGGGGTGAGGAGGGCTCCCGGCGCGGAACAAGTTCTCGGGATCGGCCGGGGAGCACTTTGTCCCTCCCTGCTTTTCGCCTTTCGTTCAAAATTCGTTGGTGGCTGCGTGGCTGAGTGGCCCGTCCACATTTCACATCGGCGCTGTGCCTAGTTGAAGTTACGCGTAACGTTTTTGTAAAAACATGCATCTTATGTCTCCGGGAAGTGTCAGCAGCAACATCTGAAGCTACGAAAGCTGTGGTAAAAGCAAGAACAGGGGTCTGGATTCCAAGCATCTCGAAGTGAGGACTCGTCTAGCGACGACAAAACATGGTGCTTGGGATTATTGGCATTTTGATGCGAGTGGATACGACGACTCTCGGAGGCAGCGTGATTGGGAATACGTGCGGTGTGCTTCGACGATCGACTGAAATTGAAAAGACCCCTGCGTTACTTGGGCGCGTATCGTGCGCGCGTACTCTTCGAGATAGTGCTGCACCACGGAAACGTGCGCTTTTCGTCACAGGATACCCTTCCAGGCCTTGCTGTACGAATGAATTGTCAACGGATCAAGTTTCACCAAGGCAAGGAATCCAGCTAAGGATTGACTTTCCATTTTAATTCTCACGTATTGCTGTTAAAATAAAAGAGGTTCAAAAAATATGTGTTTGCGTGTGTTTTAATGGCCCTAAAAATATAAGGAAGGAATTTTCGAATGGTTACTGTCGATGCTCGTTTAATATTTTTTTTTATTCGGGAGAACAAATTTGCTTTTATGAAGAGATTGAGCGCTACTGACGAAATGCGATGATGAAATAATGCATTCAGCAGGGCGAAATCAGCTGAAAAGGGCCCAAAGGAGTCTGGCTAAATTTTGTAGCCCTACTTCGATTTCCCCGAAGGAAGGAATTCTGTATTTCTTGTTAATAGCCATGCGGGTTTGTAATTACACGGCTAATAAAGGAAAAAGGCCCAACTCGACCACCAGCCACGCTATACGCTGGAGACGGCATGGTCTCCGGCGTGTTCCTGCGTTACGTTCCAGCGCGCGCCGGATCCACGCGTTTCCGCGTCCGGCGTGTTCCACCGTCCAGGGTCCGGCGCGCTCCAGCGTTTCCGCGTCCGGCGTATTTCAGCGTTAGGTAGTCTCATAATCAGGCGTTACGCTGGAAGCGGAGCTCCAGCGCCGCTGGGTTTTCCGATAGGGTATCATAGTGGTTTTGCAATAAATGTCTATTTCAGAGATGACTATTTAAACACGATGCATCTGTCGAGGAGTGCAATTTTCCTCATATAGCGCGAGTGCAGTCATCGTTTTAAATATCTTGTATACTTGCTACGGGTATGACTGCACGACGCTTTTTTTTTGTTTTCTGATCACTCAACCATGCCACTTTCTTATCGGGCCATCAGGAATGATGTCTCCATGACCGCAAACGATGGCCCCTTTACGCCATACGTAAAACACGCATTCTATTCCAGCCCAGATGGCCGAATTTACTCCAGTCTAACGCAAACCAAATATTAGCAGTTTCAATATAAACATGCACTTGAAGGTATTGGTAGCAGATTTTAAAAATAATACTGAAGTATGCTCGTATGTTGACGATTTAAAAAGAAGACAAAGATGGAGACACATGGACAGTTCGCCCCTCTTGGATTGAGCAGTTTTTCTCCTGGCAGTTAAAGTATTGTATAATACAGTTCGCGTGTTAATTCCAGGTCTTTTACCTTGACAGTTCCATCTCCACAGATGGAAAAACTCCGCTATTGCGTTTGTGTTCGAGTCACGGATATCTGCTTTTGCGCTATTCACAGTCACCACGACGTCGGGCACGCAAAAACACGTGACGCAGCCGTATTCAACGTGCTAAAGGTCTTTTCTTACACGACAGTTTTCATAATGAAAGCGGCGCACCACCGTTTACAGTTCATTGGAACACTAAACGAATGTTCGCGTACTCGCAAAAATACCCTCCGTCGCTTTTTCGTAATGACGATGAGTCTATGAAACTCCATTTGAACCCTTCGATGAGATCATGGGAGGCTGTTACAAAACCCGCGAATGTGGTTGCGGTTTAATATTCGGTTTCAAAGTGCAGGCAATTTTTGGACTCCCATAAATTGGAGAAAAGGTTTGCATTAGTTTAGAGTAATTTCAATTCCAATAGCGAACCGCTAGGGAATGAAAAGGGTTCAATGCCATGATAATGATAAGACTACGTTTTCGCTCATTAGAATACAGATGACTTGCACAGGACTACAACGTCAATTCTATATAATCGTGCTTAAATTAACGAGACTCGACTGCATCTAGTCTAAATCAAAGAGCACTACAGTCAAACCCGGCTATAACCAACCCGGATAGAGCGAATTATGCTATATATCGAACAAAAATAATTCAGTTACGGAAATACATGGGAAACATATTCCTTATAACGAAGTTCACATCTGATATATCGAACTCTGCACGCCTAGAATGTCCGCCGAAATGCATGGTCACGGAGCGGCGATTGAGATGTGGATTGGCCGCGACCACGGAGCAAGAGTTGCGACTTGGACATTCCGCCTCGCACGGAGCGACATGACGCCTGACACTTTCCGTAAGTGTCTCCGACGCACGGGACTCACGACGCAACCCGCGCAGTCAGCGAGTCCGGAGCAAGAAAGCAGCATCGGTGAACTGTGGGAAGAGCTCCTCAACATTCCCGATGATGTCGCGAGTGAAAGCCGTCCGACGCTTATAATGAAGCGCTTTAGGCAGTCAATGTGCTCCGCCAATGCTTCTTAGATTTTGGAGGACGCGGACTAGAACTGGTGCAAATAATGTTTCGTGTAGAGAATGCTATGCTAGTTGAAGCCGCCAAAACAAAAGTGAAAACAAAAATCCCCGCTTTTTTCTTTGCAAAGTAGGCAGTTCAGGCGGAAAGTAACTTTAATACTTGCAAGAAATGGGTTATTTTGCGTATGGTAACGGGTACTTTACTGTGTTCGTTTTCGCATGCGGGGACGGTGGAGTTGAGGAGGGTGAGGGGGGTGAGGGGGGCTCCCGCGGATTGCGAAATTGTAACGATAAGTTCGCTATAGGCGGCTTCAGCTATATCGAACTATTGGATATATCGAACTAATCGCGGTGCATATTGCAATTCGCTATAAACGGGGTTGACTGTATACACAGGCACATATGGCGCGAAAAATGAAATGTATTGAATGTACGGATACTCGGAGTAATTTTTATTTAGGGTGCTTGTAAAAGCGGAACTTGGCATAAGTCCTACGACAATAATTATTTGAAACATGAAGTAAAAACTATTGTCAGAAAACTTATGTATAATTATTTTTTATTTCCATCGTGCATCTAGGAAGGAAGCCTTCTTTTATCAGAAGGCGGCTCTACCTCCGAAAACGTTACAGTACCTGCAGACTTTGATACCGAGAGAACGGATGACTGCGAGGACGGTGTGGAAACTGTCAGCCCTCTTTGTTACAATGATATCGGTATGTTTGTCAACAACACTGACATACCCGATGATATCCGAGAACGGGTATACTCTGACGTATGGGCGCCAACCCCGAGCTACAAGTTTGAAATTTCGGTCGCCAAAAACGGGAAAAGGCGCACGTTTCCGTCTCACTGGTTGCAGCGATATGAGTGGCTTGCATTTTCTCATGTGCGAAAGGGAGCTTTCTGCAAAACCTGCGTACTTTTTTGTCGTAAGAGCGGAGCGGGTAAAGGCTCTCACCAGACATGTAAGAACGACGTAACAGGTCCGTTTACGAAGTGGAAGGACGCCCTTGAGACATTCGAGAATCATGCACGGACTGAATACCACAAGACGGCAACGGTTGACGCCGAATGCTTTCTGAGAGTCGCCAGAGGAAAATCAAGCAGTGTCCACGTACAGCTTAATCAGCAAGCAAAGAGCGAGCTCGAAGAAAACAAGGCAAAGTTGCGCGCGATTGTCGAGACTGTTTTACTGTGCGGCCGTCAAAACTTCGCGGTGAGAGGTGACAATGATTTGGGGCGTCTTTTTCTTGAGGAACCCTCACAGAACGACGGCAACTTGAGGGCGCTCCTACGTTATAGAGCGAATGGCGATCACATTCGCACAGCAGGCAGCAAGGCTCTTTACTCCAGCCCGCACATTCAAAATGAAATTATTTCGATAATTGGCAAGCTCACACAAGATAAAATTCTAAGACAGATAAACGAGGCCGGATTTTTTCGGTGCTGGCAGATGAAACAACGGATGTATCACAAACCGACCAATTCTCTTTGTGCGTACGCTACGTCAATCCTACTACTTCGAGAATTCGGGAAGATTTCCTCTGCTTCGTACCTGTTGACGACGTCAGTGCGTCTAGCCTGGCTGACACACTGAAAAGGGAGCTGCTGAATCTTGGCCTGCACTTGGACATGATGAGAGGGCAAGGATACGATGGAGCAGCAGCGATGAGTGGGGCATTCAACGGCGTGCAGGCGCTCATCCGGAACGACTTCCCAACGGCGTTGTACACGCATTGCTCGTCGCACTCCCTGAACCTTTGTTTGAGGGACACCTCAGCTGTCCAACACATTCGACGGGCCTTTGGAACAATTAGTGAGGTATGCACTTTCTTTCGGCTATCACCCAAAAGAACAGCGGTCCTGAAAAAACATCTGGAAGCGTCTACAAAGTCTTTCCGCCGGCTGCGCCGATATTGTGAAACAAGGTGGGTGGAATGTCATGATTCAGTCGCATTGTTTAAAGAAGCATGTTCTGAGATAGTTCACTGGAAATCTAATCTGGAAAACTAAATGCAAGCCATGCAAGAGGAAGAACTTCCACGCTTTGCGACGGACGCTTTAGCTGAATACGACAAAGGCCTCTTCCCGAACGTTCATACACTCCTCAAGATATTGGCAACGCTCCTTCTCGACACTGAAGAGAGTGAAAACATATTTGAGGAACCGGACGGCTGAAGAGCGGCCTAATGGCCTGGCCCTTATGTCCATTCACCGGATGCAAGTCAGTGTCGACGAAGTTATCGCTGTGTTTATGGAGAAACCACGACGTTTGAAAATTGCAGCGTGAACCGCTCTTTTCGGCCAAGCTACGTGTTCGTTTTTTTTTTTTGCATTGACTTTTACTTTATAGTAAAACAATCGCAATGCTAATCTTTAAAATTGCTTGCTGTAAAAACGAATGTTAGCATTTTGCATCTTTGGTGATTATGAAAGCATCCGTGTTTTTGTTCTTTGTGTTCAATAAAACTGATTTCCCAAATATGCCTGTTTTTGTTTAAGAATTGCTGTCATAAAATGGCTAACATTCTTCTTGCCGGCCTGTTGTTGATACACCGAGTGAGAATTCCGGTAGACAAAGCGTCCGACAATTTTTTTTTTTATTTGACGCACATCTCCCTAAGTAGGCGTCTGATTCCGTTGCATCCTCCTCCTGTTTTTTTGTCACTCCTCTTTTCGTCACTGTCTCTGTACAGCTCTCCTTGGTGGAGATTATTTGGATGGAAAGTGCACACGCACTAGCTTTATTGCAGTGTCAAAAACTTGCTTTCCATCTCGGATTAACTCGCCTCTTTCGCTGCATTCCCCTTTGTTGTCGTTCTCTCTAATAATTAGGCGCCTTCTATATTTCTGGGCAATTGTTTTTTCTTTTTTTGCCATGAAAATAGCTTGTTTCGAACAAGAAAAAAAATACTGGCTACGTGCATGCCTGTCAGGATGCCCAAATGAAAGGGAACGTTTGGTACCCCTAGCCTATCTTGCGTTTAGTTGTGTATTTTATTTTAGTGTCAGTGTTCTGTTTATATTTGGGACCTCTGTTTTCCCTTACGTCGAGCTGGCGAACGTGCTTCCACAGTCGTGTTGTTGGTCGCCGCCCTGTGTGCCATGTTTATGACCAACCGAGAGGCGCCAAGACATCCCACACCGCAACTCAAGTGGTGTGGCTCCGGGGCGCGGGACAGACTGTGCCCAGGCAGTTAAGCGTTTGAGCGTCAGCCAGTGTGCGTGTGGTGAGAGGGCTGATCGGATCGCGAGAAAACGTATGTGAACGAAAAGAACCGCGCCGCCCAGGCGCATTTGCCAGTTTAGTACACACTCAAGACAATAATTAAACAGTTTGTTTGTGCTTCTTCTATAAATAATACGGAAGCTAATATTCTATCGGCCATCTTAAAGCAAGAAAATGACGTAAGTGAAAGTTAATTTTAGAAAGTTAACAATTTTTATATCCTTATTTGTTCCCTACTACTTTCCTCCTTACTAGCTCTAATTCCTTTTTTCCATTTCCCTTTACCTGCAGAATTATGTGTCGGGGAACACATGTCGGCAAACCCCTCTGCGTTTCCTCTTTTATTACAAAGCTTCTCTCTCTTTCTTCTTTCTCTCGATGTCTTTCTGTGTATGGTTGACGGAAAAAGGGGTGACTCCTCGTTTATATGCCATCCTTAAACAACTTATGTGATGTGTGATTGCTGGAAGGACCACATAACCGTGACAAGTTTTTTGCAGTTGCCAATACTGCTGTTAAAATGAGCCACAGGAATAAGAAAGTGTAGAATAAACGGATGGGCGTCTCAGCTGTTGTACACCGAGCTGTTTCAATGTCAGGTTTACTGCTTTATCAAATTCATCGCTAAAAACATTTTAGCGACAGCAAAATTACCCAGATATAAAAGGCGTGAAGGCTCCATAAATACGCCCACAAGACCCCAGGTTACGTCATGAAGCGCTGAGAAAAAGCGCGTTTAAGGACACCGTCACTACTTATGAGCCCATGCGGCACTACGAACAGCGGATTTTAAATGAGTTTTAACCCCATCATGAACACAAGGTGGTCAAACTGCGGAAGTGACGAAAAAAAAATACACCAATTTGTTGCGAGATGCCTATAAAGACAAAAATAAAAATGTCCAAACGACAACTGGTACAACAAAAAGCAGGATCAAGTGTTAAGCCGTCCCTGCTACATGCATGGCTTTCTATGTTCCTGCTTGCAGAAATCGTTACTAAATCTTAGCCAAAGGGCCAAGAAGCGTGGAGCCAAGAGGCGACAACAGGCGCGGTATCATGTGGTCTTATGAACTGACGCATCAATTTTAGCTTTTAAGCATTACCGTATTTACCCGATTCTAACGCGCCCCCGATTCTAACGCGCACCCAATTTTCCTGCCAAAAAAACCGAAAAAACTTGCACATCCGATTGTAACGCGCACGGGACTTTGTGACCGAGACAAATGAATGCGAGAGAAACGGGCGATTTATTTCCCGAAGTAATCTCACTCATCTCACTCCTCGTCGCTCTCCGCTGACCACAATTTCTCGGCCTCGGCGCGTTCAAGCGCGTTCGCGATGCCACATTTCTGAACGAACGTTGAACCCTGGTCGATGGGATCATGGCCCACGCCTCGCACGCCCATCCCAAGAGCTTCTCCAGAGGTACCCGCTTCAGCCGACCGCTCGTTTTGAACGCGTGGGAGCCGCTGCTGCCATTGCTGTTATCAAGCGCGCAAGTGAAACGATTTGACGATTTGTGTGAACGCCGATAGAAAAACCTAGGCGCCTAGGCTTGCTGCTATAGAACAGTCGCTGCGTCCGAAAAATTGCTAAAAGCTTTGGCGCCATCTTGAGATGGCGATGGCGATGGGTGGGACGAAATTTCCGCTGTTTCGGCAGTATCGGTTTTGTATCCGATTCTAACGCGCATGCGATTTTTTGGCCTATTTTTTCGGAAAAAATTGCGCGTTAGAATCGGGTAAATACGGTATACGCCCCATGAAATTAATAGACGTGTATTGGTAGACGCGGATCGCCCAAAATTCCACGCGCCTTTAGTTAGACAAAAAATCGTTGTTTATTAGCACGGAGTACATACAGAAGCAAAATGGGGCCGCCAAAGCCTGCAGGTGGGCTTGTGCGGCGTCGCCCGGCAGCAAAGGCCTTCAATTCTGTAAAAAACACTCATTGACAGTTGTAACTGAATAGGAGGTTAAAAAAAGACAAGCAAACAAGAAAAAAAGAGAAGAAGAAAAAAATAGAGGAAGGGAAAAGTCGAAAAATTAAAGAGAGGAAAGAAAAAAGGAAAGCAAACAACAACCGACAAACAGAAGAGACGAAGACAAATAGACAAACAATGATACAATAAATCAGTTTGGGTTTCAGCTACATGGGTGGCATTTTCCTCATCACAAGAAAACTATTAGAGAACAAAGAAATAGCTACTAATCATCGCATACACGTACATACTTCAGAATGTTTCCAATGCCAGCATAGCAGCACGCAAGCGTTTCCTCGTTGTTGAAGAGGACAATTCGTTAGGCAATTCGTTGAAGATAGCAGGAACATAATATGTCTGCGCAGCCATTCCGTAACGGGTACGGACCCTTGGTGTAAGATGTCAAGGTATGTGCTGCAGAGGTATAAGTTTAATATTGGGAGTTCGGTAATCCGTACACCGGAAATATTTTAGCACGACGATTTGCTTAAACAATGTATCGAGTGAAGGTAAACCATTTGCCCTAAATACACTGTCGGAATCCGGCACGTGTGACTTATAAAGAGTAATGTTGAACTGTCTTTTTCGAGGGAGCGGAGCAGTTGAAAAAACAGCACATGCCATAACGAAGAACACTATAACCCAAAGTTTTAGCTAGTATTTTTCGAACAGAGAATTGCAGAAACCCTTTTAAGTTGTACAACATACAGGCAGTAGTTCTAAGACTTTTACATATGTGAGCCATGTGTGTGTTCCACGAAAGATCCCCAGCAAAATGTACACCTAGGTATTTAACAGACTACACACAGAAAATATGGGCACGGGAACAAGATGGACAATTTGATTAGTGTATTTTAATGAAGCAGTCGTTCGACACTGTTTTCTGTGCATTTCAGAAACAAACTAGCCGACATTTCACAGGGTTCATTGTTATTACAATTTGCTTCGCACCAATCCGCTACCCTTCTGGCATCGTCTTGAAGATGAGAGAGAGCAAGAGAATAACCAGAGGTGCCAGATACCACCACGGTTTCAATAGCGTATTGATAAATTTTCAAAGTTTTAACAACAGTAGCTAAGTCATTAACATACAAATTAAAAAGAAGAGGCAACAAGATATACCCTTGCGTAACACCTCTCTTAAGTCTGATACTATCACTCAGCACCGATCCGAGTCACACCACTTGAGAACGATTCTGAAGGTAATTTTGAAGAACAGATAGAAATGATCCGCGGAAGCCATAACGGTGCAATTTAGTACAGAGTATACCATGGTTGACAGTATTAAACGCTTTCTTAATATCAAGAAATAACCCAAACAAAACCTCATTCTGATCTATGCTGTTATGAAGGGTATAAAACAACTTTTCAAGTAACACCTGCGTGCCCGCGCCGGAGATGAACTCGTATTGATGTTCACTCAGTAACTCATGTTTTGTTACAAAGGAAGTCATGACACCCAATAGGTGCTCTTGAAGAATTTGAGAAAAACAATATACAACTGAAATAGGGCGGTAGTTTAAAGGGTCCTTTTTTGCTGCTTTTATAGAGGGGAACCAAGCGTGTGCACTTTAGACTGTCTGTCCAAGAGCAATTATCAATTCGTTGTTCAGTATAAACAAAATAACAGTTTTATATACCCAATATTTCTGCAGAGAGCACCTATGTGTATGTTATACAGCCCTCATGAGCAGCAGCAGAACGAGCGCGAATCATGCCCGGAGAAGCGCGGCGACAGGCCAACTGCTTAAAGGGGCCAAGAACATAAAGTACAAGTTTGTTTATTTTGGAAGAACTAGACTTGAAAGAACTAGGGTAAAATGAACGTAGCTATAGAAACTACATAAATGCATCCCACACTCAGTAGCATATATTCGTCTATTGTAGTAGCGGAAATTGATTAGACTTCAATGACATTGGGAGAAATGGCGCGGGAATCCGAAGTGGCAACTTTTACTGTGGTTACGAAAAATGGTCCTGCATAAAGTGTCAATAGACAGCCCGTGAAGCGGCACCTCAGGAAGCTAATTATTGACCCGTCACATCATCAACAGAATCGTAAATAGTGGTCGAAGAATTCGTCTTCGTTGCAGTCATGGCAAAGCGCACTTAAAAGTGCGCTTTGCCATGACTGCAACGAAGACGAGGAATGAGGCAGACGGCACAGAAGCGTGGTTGCAATGACATCAAGTTCAATTGAAAGGCACCATCCAGATAGCCGGGAGAGTCTCAGCTGATGGAAGTTCATTAACGATAGTGAATCTGATCCTTGTCACTCTTGATGGAGTACCTGCCCACAATATCTGACCAAGGTGATCTAAAGCGATTGGCTGAATAGCCTCTTTGACAGGTGGACACAGCGCTATCCTTTGTGACGCGTAGCAGCCTCGTTAACAGGGCGAACTGCAATTAGATGGGGAGGCAGGAGTGATGTACACGTTCATTGAAGACAGCTATCCCGAAAGGGAGAAACGGAAAAGCCAACGGAAAGCCAATGTGAAATAACGGAAGCAGACAAAAAAGAATGCGTCTAACGTTCTTGGAGCCTGAACAACAGATAACGATTCAGAAGCAATCATTCGTTTCAAATCATGGCGACGAAGCGAGAGAGGATAGTTGAGAAAGGTTATTCGTATGTCACAGGTTTCACAACTACGATTGATTGATTGTCGGCGTTTCACGCACCGAGCTACACAGACGATGAGGCGCGCAGTAGTGGAGGGCTCCGTAATAATTTTAACCACCTCGTCATCTTTAACGTGCGCCGAAATTTCGAACTCACGGGCGTTTTTGCGTTTCGCCTTCGTCAGAAAAGCAGCCGGCGCGGCCCTGAATTGAACCCTCGTACATGCGCCGAGCAGCACAACGCCCTAGCCACTGAGCCAGCGCGGCGGGTTTTCGCAACTCTTAGAAGCGCGTTAGTTAATTATGTATCAAGCAAAATGATGGTGTAACTTCTTTGTAGGAGACAATGGACAAGTGGAGAGTTGTGTAGCGGGGCATTTAATTTTTTGTGTGTGTTTTTGATTTGTTCGTTTATTTATTGATTTCTTTATTTACTTATTTATTTATTCACTCACGTTACGTCACAATTTCCCCTAACAACATTGAATAGCGCATGAGAAAAAATGAAAAGTTAACAAGCAACAAACTAAAATAGCAATATAGCAACATAGCAACAAGCAACATAGTATAACAAGCAACATAGTACTGTGGCAACACAGTATAACTTACCCCCGCACGGGGCACCTTGAGTATTCTTGGTTACGGTATTGACGACACCGCGGACCCCGAGCCCCCAAACATAAGCTGGAAACAACCATGGCGATGTGTTGTAAGGGGAAGGGTAGAATCCTCAAACGCTGGCCGTCGGCGCCCAGGTCAAGCTCCGGCCGATGGGCTTCCTTGCTGTTTGCCAGCTTCGGGATCTCTCAAGCTACCGGGGTAAGGTTTGAGAAGAAAGAACCCCTGGCCCCGGCTTTTATATTATAGCATATGGTATTCTTTAAACCCCCCAAGAGAACGATCGGGCTCTGAAAAGGGCCCGCACCGAAGTAACTTCCAAACCTCTTCTGAACATTGGCCTCCGAAGCAATGACATTTTCACTCGCTTCGTCATTACGCAATCGCTTGACAAAAAAAACCGTAATTAGAAAATCAGTGTTCCTTGTTGCAAGGTTTCTTGAAAATGATGCTGGGAAAAGCTATAAGGCGAAAAAAGTACTCCTGGAGACTTGCTGATCGAAGTCAGCCACAAATACCAGGCAAATAAGCTCTTTCAACAAAATAATATCCATGGTCTAGAAATTAGAATCACACCTCAAGGAACCCCAAGCTCTTCTGAAGGCATCATCTGCGAACTCGATCTAATCAACGAAACCGAAACCGACATCCTTGAACGACTGCGTGACCAAGGATTCACAGCAGCCCGGCGCATCACAATAAGAGGAGATGACAAAGAAATCAGAAGAAAGCACGTAATATTAACCTTGGACAGAACTCCACTACCAGAATCGGTGACGGCAGGTTACCTGCGATGTCCCACGCACCCGTACATTCCAAACACACGCCGCTGCTACAAATGCCAGCGGTATGGGCACGGTACGAACTCTTGCCGGGGGAGACCAAAATGTGCAAATTGTGATCAACCGGACCATCTTACACACAACTGCGACGCGAGCAACTTCACCTACCCTAACTGC
Source organism: Haemaphysalis longicornis (assembly GCF_048455015.1). Classification (NCBI taxonomy): domain Eukaryota; kingdom Metazoa; phylum Arthropoda; class Arachnida; order Ixodida; family Ixodidae; genus Haemaphysalis; species Haemaphysalis longicornis. The sequence continues at coordinate 203,196,383 of NW_027526407.1, read as the reverse complement.
CATGAACCTCACGCAGCATATTCACGATCGTTCGAAACGTTCAAACAAGAACTACAAATCATCACATTGAAGGTCAATGAAAACATCAGCTTTCCGGAGGACCAGAAGAGGTTTGCACGCTTCAGCTCCAGGAGGTACGCCGACGCAGCTCGCCGCAGGCCGGAGCGGCACCTGGTTTCGGCGTCGACGCAATTCAGCTCAACTGACTTTCTCGCGCCCCCCACTAGGCTCCCT